>NC_057945.1:3715904-3808404 GCF_018555375.3 Anguilla rostrata
CTGCCCTCTCTTTCTCTCCTGCAGCCCCTCAATGGGATACTCCAGCTACCAGTCCAGGCCCCAGGGCAACATGTACGGTGCTGGGACACCCCTGGTACACCCCCCCGGACCCTGCCAACCGCCCCGCATGCTGTCCCACAACCCCCGGCTCCACGTCCCTCCCAAACACTGCCATGTAAGACCCCCTGTGCTTCTGAGCCGAGACTGCCTGTCTTAAGGAACGGGTGGGGCTTCCGAACCACAAACTATGAGAGAGTCAACCCTGAGTTTTAGGGTTAGTTCTACTGACAGTGAGTCTGTACAGGTTTTAGCTGTAGTTTTAGTGGTAGTTGTGTTGTGAGTGGGCTGTATAGGTTTTAGCTGTAGTTTTAGTGGTAGTTGTATTGTGAGTGGGCTGTACAGGTTTTAGCTGTAGTTTTAGTGGTAGTTGTGTTGTGAGTGGGCTGTACAGGTTTTAGCTGTAGTTTTAGTGGTAGTTGTATTGTGAGTGGGCTGTACAGGTTCTAGCTGTAGTTTTAGTGGTAGTTGTATTGTGGGTGGGCTAAGCAGGTTTTAGCTGTAGTTTTAGTAGTAGTTGTATTGTGAGTGGGCTGTACAGGTTTTAGCTGTAGTTTTAGTGGTAGTTGTATTGTGAGTGGGCTGTACAGGTTTTAGCTGTAGTTTTAGTGGTAGTTGTGTTGTGAGTGGGCTGTACAGGTTTTAGCTGTAGTTTTAGTGGTAGTTGTATTGTGAGTGGGCTGTACAGGTTCTAGCTGTAGTTTTAGTGGTAGTTGTATTGTGGGTGGGCTGTGCAGGTTTTAGCTGTAGTTTTAGTAGTAGTTGTATTGTGAGTGGGCTGTACAGGTTTTAGCTGTAGTTTTAGTGGTAGTTGTATTGTGAGTGGGCTATACAGGTTTTAGCTGTAGTCTTAGCAGTAATTGTGAGTGGGCTGTGCAGGTTTTAGCTGTAGTTTTAGCAGTAGTTGTGAGTGGGCTGTACAGGTTTTAGCTGTAGTTTTAGTAGTAGTTGTATTGTGAGTGGGCTGTACAGGTTTTAGTAGTAGTTGTATTGTGAGTGGGCTGTACAGGTTTTAGCTGTAGTTTTAGTGGTAGTTGTATTGTGAGTGGGCTGTACAGGTTTTAGTGGTAGTTGTATTGTGAGTGGGCTGTACAGGTTTTAGCTGTAGTTTTAGCGGTAGCTGTGAGTGGGCTGTACAGGTTTTAGCTGTAGTTTTAGAGGTAGTTGTATTGTGGGTGGGCTGTACAGGTTTTAGCTGTAGTTTTAGCAGTAGTTGTATTGTGAGTGGGCTGTACAGGTTTTAGCTGTAGTTTTATTGGTAGTTGTATTGTGAGTGGGCTGTACAGGTTCTAGCTGTAGTTTTAGTGGTAGTTGTATTGTGAGTGGGCTGTACAGGTTTTAGCTGTAGTTTTAGTGGTAGTTGTATTGTGAGTGCGCTGTACAGGTTTTAGCTGTAGTCTTAGCGGTAGCTGTGAGTGGGCTGTACAGGTTTTAGCTGTAGTTTTAGAGGTAGTTGTATTGTGAGTGGGCTGTACAGGTTTTAGCTGTAGTTTTATTGGTAGTTGTATTGTGAGTGGGCTGTACAGGTTCTAGCTGTAGTTTTAGTGGTAGTTGTATTGTGAGTGGGCTGTACAGGTTTTAGCTGTAGTTTTAGTGGTAGTTGTATTGTGAGTGCGCTGTACAGGTTTTAGCTGTAGTTTTAGTGGTAGTTGTATTGTGAGTGGGCTGTACAGGTTCTAGCTGTAGTTTTAGTGGTAGTTGTATTGTGAGTGGGCTGTACAGGTTTTAGCTGTAGTTTTAGTGGTAGTTGTATTGTGAGTGCGCTGTACAGGTTTTAGCTGTAGTCTTAGCGGTAGCTGTGAGTGGGCTGTACAGGTTTTAGCTGTAGTTTTAGAGGTAGTTGTATTGTGAGTGGGCTGTACAGGTTTTAGCTGTAGTTTTAGTGGTAGTTGTATTGTGAGTGGGCTGTACAGGTTTTAGCTGTAGTTTTAGTGGTAGTTGTATTGTGAGTGGGCTGTACAGGTTTTAGCTGTAGTTTTAGTGGTAGTTGTATTGTGAGTGGGCTGTACAGGTTTTAGCTGTAGTTTTAGTGGTAGTTGTATTGTGAGTGGGCTGTAAAGCAGTGGCTGATATTGCATGTTTTTCACTCCGTTAGCAGATGAAGACAGAGCCGGTCCTGGGCAGCGTGATGGATGCTCTGGCCGTTAAGGGTTTGGAGGACAGGTCAGAGGGGGACGTGGCCAGCCCCTCCTCCACCGGGACACAGGTAACCTGGGCGGGACAGAACCACAGGACAGGACAGCCCTCTATTCAGACAGCTGGGTTTAAAGACCCAAAAGCAGTGTGCTGAAGATACAGGGAGTGTCGTAGTTTGTATTTCAGCATACTTGAATTATCATACTGATGTTATGTAATTTTTCTTTTGTTCAAATGGGAAGACAATACGGATGGCAGGATTTGTGAATGCAGTACTGATAGCGGGGATATAAATATCATATGGATTGCCACATTAACATATATATATACATGTATGCATGGTGTGTGTGAGCTTGTGTGTATGTGCATGCGTATTTGCATGCCTGCATGTATATGAGCATGGATGTGTGTGCGTGTGTGAGTGAGTCAGTTTTTAAGTGTGCTGTTGCAGGGCAGCCTGTTCATACATGTGCATGTGCTGTTGCATGTGCTGCTGCAGGACAGTCTGTTCATACATGTGCTGTACGTTGCTGTGCTGTGCGGACGTCTGTTCTCGTGCTTGCTGTTTTAGTAAGACAGTCTGTTCATACGTGTGCTGTGCTGTTGTATGTGCTACTGCAGGACAGTCTGTTCATACGTGTGCTGTACTGTTGTATGTGCTACTGCAGGACAGTCTGTTCATACGTGTGCTGTACTGTTGCGTGTGCTGCTGCAGGACAGCCTGTTCATACGTGTGCTGTGCTGTTGCATGTGCTGCTGCAGGGCAGCCTGTTCATACGTGTGCTGTGCTGTTGCGTGTGCTGTTGCGTGTGCTGCAGGATCCTCTCTTGGGGCTGCTGGAGGGGAGAGAGGACCTGGACAAAGAGGACGGGAAACCGGAGCCGGAGGCCATCTACGAGACCAACTGCCACTGGGAGAACTGCAGCAAGGAGTTCGACACACAGGAACACCTTGTGCATGTGAGAGAGAGAGAGAGAGGGAGAGAGGGAGGGAGGGAGGGAGGAGGAGGAGAGAGGGGGGAGAGAGAGGGGGAGGGAGGGAGAGAGAGAGAGAGGGAGGGAGGGAGAGAGGGAGGAGGGGAGGGAGGGAGGAGAGAGGGTGGAGGGGAGAGGGACAGGGAGGGAGGGAGGGAAAGGGAGGAGAGAGAGGGGGAGGGAAGGGAGGAGGAGGGAAGGAGTGAGAGAGAGGGAGGGGGAGAGAGGGATAGACAGCAAGAGGGAGGAAGGGAGGGAGAAAGAACAGAGAGGGAGGAAGGGAGAGTGTGAGAGAGGGAGAGAGCGAGTGAGGAAGAGTGGAAGAGACCTGGCTCAAATGCAAATATGCATTTTTTTTATGCCTATTGACCCCTCAGGACCTTCAGTAACACAATCACGCGCCAGAAACGTGCCAGAATTCAGAAAGTTCTGAATAGCAGTGGTTCTTATCTGCCATTTTTGTGAAGTAATTTTATGGCAGTCCAGAGGGTTCAAATATTTGACCCGGGTCAGCTGCAGATCGCGGTACATTTCCACAACCGCTTTAATATCCCATATATGGGCTCTCATTGGCCAGATTACAGAAGATGGTCAGAGTGTTCTGCCATCTCAAATAAAAGCGCAGATTTTTTATGTTCACCAGATATTCAGCTCCTGTCCTCAATCCTCTCTGCTTCTGTGGCTGTACCATTGGGCAGAGCATCCATTGCAGAGATCTGTAATGAGGTCTCAGATCTGTCTAATTGGAGTCAGGTTCAAGGGGAGGGAGACAGAACTGACCCTGTTAATTATACACAGCTGAATGCAGTTGAGGCCAAAAGTTTACATACGCCTGGGCAAAAGACATTCAAACTCAATTTTTCACAACTCCACACATTTCATGTTACCATACATTTCCTGTGCTAAGTCAATTAGGGTATCTACTTTATTTCCATGAGAGGTCATTTCAAAATAATAGCTAAGAGACAGATTTATTTCAGTTTTTATGTACTATATCAGATTTTCAGTGGGTCAAAAGTTTACAAACGTTGCCTTTTAATTGCTTAACTTGAATCAAACGCTTGGGGTAGCCTTCCACAAGCTTCTCACAATACTTTGCTGGAATTTTTGCCCATTCCTCCTGACAGAACTGATGTAACTCAGTCAGGTTTGTGGGTCTCCTTGCTCAAATACGCCTTTTCAGTTCAGTCCACAAATTTTCTATGGGATTCAGGGCAGGGCTTTGTGATGGCCACTCCAAAACTCTCCCTTTGTTGACCATTTTGTTACAACTTCGGAGGTATACTTAGGATCATTGTCCAGCTGGAAGACCCAGTTGCGACCAAGTTTTAACATTATAACTGATGTCTTGAGGTGTTGCATGAGTATTTCTAGATAATCCTCCTTCCTCATGATGCCGTCTATTTTCTGAAGTGCACCAGTCCCTTTTCCAGCAAAACACCCCTTGTACTTGTAAAAGGACAGTAAAGGAAAGCGTTGAGGTAGAAAGTGGGGGAAATGCGACAGTAAGAGGGCGGTAGAAAGAGGAGAGAGTGTTACAGGGTGGGGAGGGGACAGCTTTCCGTGAGTCTCCATGTTGGTCCGAGATGCGGGGTCTCATCAGACGGACGCGCGGAGGGTAATAATGCCCGCCTCTCTCCCGCAGCACATCAACAACGAGCACATCCACGGGGAGAAGAAGGAGTTTGTGTGCCACTGGCAGGACTGCTCGCGGGAGCAGCGCCCCTTCAAGGCGCAGTACATGCTGGTGGTGCACATGCGCCGGCACACCGGCGAGAAGCCGCACAAGTGCACTGTGAGTCCCCGCCCCTGACCCCGCCCCCGCTCCTGACCCCGCCCCTGGCCTGCCCGCCCCCGCTCCCGCCCTACTCCTGCCCCGCTCCTGACCCTGCCCCGCCCTGCCCCCGCCCCTGATCCCATCGCCCCGCCCTGCCCCGCCCACTCTGCCCCTGCCCCGCCCCCTGTTCCTGTCCCCGCCCACTCGTCTCGCCCTGCTCCTGACCTGCCCCGCCCCTGCTCCTGTCCTCCCCCCCACTCTTCTGTCCCCACCCACCCTTCTGTCCCTACCCCCTGCTCCTGCCCCTGCCCTGCCCCCGTATCTCTTCCCACCCCTGTCCCCACCCCCTGGCCTGCCCCCACTTCTGTCTCTGCCCTCGCTTTTGTTTCATCCACTGCCCCGCTTCTGTCCCTGTCCCCACCCCCTTCTGTCCCCGCCCCCTGCCCGCCCCCGCTCTTGTCCCCACCCCCACCTCTGTCTCTGCCCCTGCTTCTGTTTCATCCCACTGCCCCAGCGCTCCCATGACTCTCTCTTTTATCCCTCAGTCTCCTATTTCTGTCACTCTCACTCCCTCCATCAGCTCCATTGGTTCTGTCTCTCCATCTCTTCTCTGTTCTCCCTCTTTCTCTCACTTTGTCTGGGCACATTGGGCCGTAGCTGTGGGTTGGGTGGTGGTGAGTCTCATGGCTGGGCTTTCTCTAACCCTGAGCACATTGGGCCTTCGCTGTGGGACAGGTGGTCTGACCACAGTGCCACTGAACCAGTAACCTAAAGTACACAATGGCGATACCCGCTGACTCCGTCATTTCACAACTGCATCCAGACACGCTTCTGTCCCTGTTCAAGGCTGGGGGCCCTTTATGTGTGTCTGAGCACGTATGCACCTCGGTCTGAGGACTTACCTGTTTGTGTGGGCCCTGTGTGAGAGCTGCATTAATCCTGTGTGTGTGTGTGTGTGTGTGTGTGTGGAGGAGTGTGTGTATGTGTGTGTGTGTGTGTGTGTCTGAGTGTGTGTGTGTGTGTGCGTGTGAGTGTCTGTGTGTGTGTGTGAGTGTGAGTGGGTGTCCCTGGGAGTGTGTGTGTATGTGTGTGTGTGTGTGCGTTTGTGTGTGTGTGCGTGATTGTGAGTGTGTGTGAGTGTGTGTGTGCGTGATTGTGAGTGTGTGTGAGTGTGTGTGTGCATGAGTGGGAGTGTGTGTGTGTGTGTGAGTGTCTGAGTGTGTGTGTGTGAGTGTGTATAAGACCTGGGTCAAATACGTATTTGTTTTGGATTCAAATACTTTCCTGCCCTTTACTGATCTTGTCTGTTGTATTGGAACCAGTCAAATACTCTCAAAAAGTGCAAACCCCTCCTTCTGGTCATATGGCAGGCTCAATTACAACAGGAAAGGTCAATAGAGCACAGAAACGTATTTGAATCCAAAACAAATATGTATTTGTCCCAGGTCTTGTGTGTGTGTGTATTGGTAGTGTATGTGTATGTGTGTGTGTGTGTGTGTGTGTGAGAGTGTGTGTGTGTGTGTGTATGTGTGTGTGTCAGTGTGTGAGTGTGTGTGTGTGCGTGTGAGACAGTGTGTGTAGGTGTGGTTCTGTGCGTGTGCAGTGTTCGTGGAGTGTGTGTGTGTGTGTGTGTGTGAGAGTGTGTGTGATGTGTGTGGGGTGTGTGTGAGTGTGTGTGTGTGTGTGAGAGAGTGTAGTGTGTGTGTAGTGTGTGTGCAGTGTGTGTGTGTGAGTTGGTGAGACAGTGTGTGTCATGTGAGTGTGTGTGTGTGTGTGTGAGAGTGTGTGTGTGAGTGTGCGTGTGAGACAGTGTGGTATGTTGTGTGGTGTGGTGTGAAGGAGAGGGTGGTGAGTACTCATTATGCCAGTGGTGTGTGTGCTGTAGTTTGAAGGCTGTAACAAGGCGTACTCTCGGCTGGAGAACCTGAAGACTCACCTGCGCTCCCACACCGGAGAGAAGCCCTACGTCTGCGAGCACGAGGGCTGCAACAAGGCCTTCTCCAACGCCTCCGACCGCGCCAAGCACCAGAACCGCACACACTCCAACGAGGTACTGACACTGCGACCGCACCAGAACCGCACACACTCCAACGAGGTACTGACACTGCGACCGCACCAGAACCGCACACACTCCAACGAGGTACTGACACCGCGCCAAGCACCAGACTCGCACACACTCCAACGAGGTACTGACACTGCGACTGCACCAGAACCGCACACACTCCAACGAGGTACTGACACAGCGACCGCACCAGAACCGCACACACTCCAATGAGGTACTGACACTGCAACTGCTCCAGAACTGCACACACTCCAACGAGGTACTGACATAGCGACCGCACCAGAACCGCACACACGCTAACGAGGTACTGGCACAGCGACCGCACCAGAACCGCACACACTCCAACGAGGTACTGACACAGCGACCGCACCAGAACTGCACACACTCCAACGAGGTACTGACACAGCGACCACACCAGAACCGCACACACTCCAACGAGGTACTGACACTGCGACCGCACGCACTCCCAATACCTCCGATCATGCCCAGCACCAGACTCGCACACACTCCAACAAGGTACTGACACAGCGACCGCACCAGAACCGCACACACTCCAACGAGGTACTGACACTGCGACCGCACCAGAACCGCACACACTCCAACGAGGTACTGACACCGCGCCAAGCACCAGAACCGCACACACTCCAACGAGGTACTGACACTGCGACCGCACCAGAACCGCACACACTCCAACGAGGTACTGACACTGCGACCGCACCAGAACCGCACACACTCCAACGAGGTACTGACACTGCGACCGCACCAGAACCGCACACACTCCAACGAGGTACTGACACAGCAACCGCACACACTCCAACGAGGTACTGACACAGCAACCGCACACACTCCAACGAGGTACTGACACAGCGACCGCACGCACTCCAACGAGGTACTGACACCAGAACCGCACGCACTCCAACGAGGTACTGAACTGCGACCCACCAGAACCGCACACACTCCAACGAGGTACTGACACTGCGACCGCACGAACTCCCAATACCTCCGATCATGCCAAGCACCAGAATTGCACGCACTCCAACGAGGTACTGACACTGCAACTGCTCCAGAACTGCACACACTCCAACGAGGTACTGACATAGCGACCGCACCAGAACCGCACACACTCCAACGAGGTACTGACACCGCGCCAAGCACCAGAACCGCACACACTCCAACGAGGTACTGACACAGCGACCGCACCAGAACCGCACACACTCCGACGAGGTACTACTGACACAGCGACCGCACCAGAACCGCACACACTCCAACGAGGTACTGACACAGCGACCGCACCAGAACCGCACACACTCCAACGAGGTACTGACACAGCGACCGCACCAGAACCGCACACACTCCAACGAGGTACTGACACTGCGACCGCACGCACTCCCAATACCTCCGATCATGCCCAGCACCAGACTCGCATGCACTCCAACGAGGTACTGACACTGCAACTGCTCCAGAACCGCATGCACTCTAACGAGGTACTGACACACCAGAACCACACACACTTCAGCGAGGTACTGACACACCAGAACCACACCAGAACCGCACACACTCTAAAGAGGTACTGACACACCAGAACCATACACACTCCAACGAGGTACTGACACACCAGAACCATACACACTTCAGCGAGGTACTGACACCGCAGCCGCACTTTAAACTAGGATTGATCTGTGCTCATTGTACTCACCGCCCCCCCTGCAGAAACCCTACGTGTGTAAGATCCCGGGCTGCACCAAGCGCTACACGGACCCCAGCTCCCTGCGCAAGCACGTGAAAACCGTGCACGGGCCCGAGGCACACATCACCAAGAAGCACCGCGGCGACGCCGGGCCCCGCCCCCCCGGCTCACTGCTGCCCCCGCCAGGGCAGGGCCTGGAACTGCTCCCAGAGAAGGAGGAGAGCCGCCGAGAGGACTGCAAACTGCTGGCGCCAGAGAGCAGCCTGGTGAGCCCGCCAACACAGCGCTAACACAGCGCCAACACAGCGCTAACACAGCACCAACACAGCCCCAACACAGCCCCAACACAGCGCCAACACAGCGCTAACACAGCACCAACACAGCCCCAACACAGCACTAACACAGCACCAACACAGCCCCAACACAGCGCTAACACAGCACCAACACAGCACCAACACAGCGCTAACACAGCACTAACACAGCCCCAACACAGCGCTAACACAGCCCCAACACAGCGCTAACACAGCCCCAACACAGCACCAACAGAGCGCTAACACAGCCCCAACACAGCACCAACACAGCGCTAACACAGCCCCAACACAGCGCCAACACAGCGCTAACACAGCGCCAACACAGCCCCAACACAGCGCTAACACAGAACCAACACAGCCCCAACACAGCGCTAACACAGCCCCAACACAGCACCAACACAGCACCAACACAGCCCTAACACAGTGCTAACACAGCGCCAACACAGCCCCAACACAGTGCTAACACAGCCCCAACACAGCCCCAACACAGCGTTAACACAGCGCTAACACAGCCCCAACACAGCCCCAACACAGTGCTAACACAGCCCCAACACAGCCCCAACACAGCGCTAACACAGCGCTAACACAGCGCTAACACAGCCCCAACACAGCACCAACACAGCCCCAACACAGCGCTAACACAGCGCCAACACAGCGCTAACACAGCACCAACACAGCGCCAACACAGTGCTAACACAGCCCCAACACAGCGCTAACACAGCACCAACACAGCCCCAACACAGCGCTAACACAGCACCAACACAGCGCTAACACAGCGCCAACACAGCCCCAACACAAGCCCCAACACAGCACTAACACAGCCCCAACACAGCACCAACACAGCGCTGACACAGCACCAACACAGCGCTAACACAGCCCCAACACAGCCCTAACACAGCGCTAACACAGCCCCAACACAGCGCTAACACAGCACCAACACAGCCCCAACACAGCCCCAACACAGCGTCAACACAGCACCAACACAGCCCCAACACAGCGCTAACACAGCGCTAACACAGCCCCAACACAGCGCTAACACAGCACCAACACAGCGCTAACACAGCACCAACACAGCGCCAACACAGTGCTAACACAGCCCCAACACAGCACCAACACAGCGCTAACACAGCCCCAACACAGCGCCAACACAGTTCGTCCAGTGCCAGGAATGTCAGAGTCAATTCCTTTTCAGTGGAGTTGGTTCTGGAAATTGAAACAAACAAGTTGGAACAAATAGCGAAACCCTCATAGAGCATCATGGGATTTTTTACATTTTAATATCTATTTTCAGTTAATTTCCTGAACTGACTGAACTAGGGTGAAATTGACCCCAACTCCGGGGAGAATGAATCACTGGTGGGGTGATGGGTGGGCAGGGTGGCCCACGTGGGTGGCTCCCCCATTTAACTTGGCTGAACCGTCACACCCAGTGTTAATGCTCACCTATGTAGTTCTGACCCACCTAGCAGGACCTACTATATGAATATTTGCTGCTACACAGCTGGTGTGAATGAGTCTGGTATTGGACTGATGTGGCTATTTGCAGGTGGGTTGTATGCAGATAAAGTACTGTATATGTGAGAGTCTCAATTTCCCCCCCCCCCACAGAAATCCCAGCCCAGCCCTGGCGGCCAGTCTTCCTGCAGTAGCGAACGCTCGCCACTGGGGAGCGCTAACAACAACGACAGTGGGGTGGAGATGAACGCCAATGCGGCGGGCAGCCTGGAGGATCTGACGGCGCTGGAGGACGGGGGCGGGGCGGGAGGGGGCGAGGGCGGGGCTCTGGCGTTGGGCGTGCCTGCTCAGGCCCTGAAGAGGCTGGAGAACCTCAAGATCGACAAGCTGAAGCAGGTCCGCCGGCCCACGCCGCCCGGTCGCCCCGTCGCCATGGGCAACAGCAAACTGCCAGCGCTAACAGGTACCCCGCTGCTTTAACCCAGCAGACAGGGGGGACAGAGGGGATCGGGTTTGAAACAGAGATAGGACAGTCCCAACGTCACCTTATTTGTAAAGGACATTGAGGAGTTCCACCATCCATGGAGTACAATGCTACCAACCAGTAGTATGACACCACAGGTGATTGGTGGGTACTTCTTGGCTACTTCTTGGCTAATACCCACAGGGAACCAATGGTGTTGCTCCATTGGCTGTTATTCTGACCAATATAATTTCACATACAGTTGCAAGAAAAAGTTTGTGTCCCTTTGGAATTACCTGGATTTCTGCATTAAATTAGGTCTGATCATCGAAGTCACATTAATAGACAAACACATTCTGCTTAAACTGATAACACACAATCAATTGCACTTTTCATTTCTTTATTGAAGACTTTGTGTAAACATTCACAGTCCAGGCTGGAAAAGTCCAGGCTGGAAAAACCCTTGTATCTAGTAACTGGTAGGACCTCTCTAGCTGCTGATTCAACTTGTACAATGTTTAGGGGGAATTTTAGATCCTTCGTCCTTACTAATCTGCTTCAGTTCCTTGATATTTCATTACAGTACATTACATTTATTCGGCAGATTCTTTTATCCAAAGAGAGGTACAATAAGTCCAAACCAAACGTCATTATAATAACTACAAACACAGGTCCAATAAGGGACAGTTGTTCATAGCCATGAACACGTTAAGTCCAGTTCACACAGTAAGCATAGACTAGGACAGAGAGTAATGTTAAGTCAATCTAGGAGGCATGACAGCAAGCTATAACATCAAGATAACGATACAAGTGAAATATTAGTGCTGGACTGAGGTACATGTGTAACATGAAAGTGCTACAGGAACAAAGTGGAAGGATATAAGTTAGAAGAGTGATCCTCGTTTGGGAGTTCCCCGCAGAGTGGTGATAGTTAGTCCAGGTATAGTCAGCAGAGATGCATCTTCAGACCATGGCGGAAGTTGGTCAATGACCGAGTGGTTTGTAGAGGAACAGGGAGTTCGTTCCACCACTGGGGAGCTAGGGTGGAAAAGCTCCGTGGTTGGGACGAGCGACAACCATTCACCCGGATGGGAGGTAGTGCAAGTCACCCTGGTGCAGCAGAGCGGAGTGGTTTAGCTGGCGTGTAGGGTTGAATCATGTTCTGTAAGTAGGCAGGGGCTGTACTGTTAGCTGCAAGGGTCAGGACTTTGAACCTGATCCTGACAGTGACTGGTAGCCAGTGGAGTAACCTCAGCAGAGGAGTGAATTTAGGAAGGTTGAAGACAAGTCAGACTGCAGCATTCTGAATTATTTGTAGTGACTGTATGGCACAAGCTGGCAGGCTTGCAAGGAGGGAGTTGCAGTAATCAAGACAAACAAGTAGCTGGGTGGAGTATGTGGTCAGGTATGGTCGAATCCTCCTGATGTTGTACAGGAGAAATCTGCAGGACCATGATGTTGCCTTGATGTGCTTCTTGAGTTCCAGCCAGTCATCCAGGACCACCCCAGGCTCTGCAGAGTGAGAGTCAGTCACTGTGGTGCCATCAACTGTGATTGAGAGCTCACGAAGTAGGGAGGTCTTGTATGGGAAGAACAGAAGCTCAGTTTTGTTGAGGTTGAGCTTCAAGTGGTGGCTGCCCATCCAAGTTGACATGTCAGCCAGGCAGGAAGATATTTTATCATTAACCTGTAAGGCAGAGGGGGGAAAGAAAAGAAGAGTTGTGTATCATCTGCATAACAGTGATAGGAGAAGCTATGTGAATTAATGACTGTACCAATAGATTTAGTGTATATAGAGAACAGCAGAGACCCCAGTACAGATCCTTGCAGATAGGTCCTACCAGGTAATCTGGATGGGGTCTATCGCTGCATCTTACTCCTGTAACAAGGGGGTGAGGTGCAGAGACTGACCCCATCCAGATGACCTGGTATGACCTATCTGCAAGGATCTTTGTTCCCTCAATGATTGCAAGCTGTTCAGGCCCTGAGGCAGCAAAGCAGCCCCAAATCACGATGCTCCCTCCACTATGCCTCACAGTTGGGATAGTGTTGTGCATTTTTGCCAAAAAAATTAAACTTTTGTTTCATCTGTCCATAGAGCATTGTCCCAGAAGAGTTATGGAACAAAGTTGAGACGTGCAGCAATGATTTTTGGAGAGCAGTGGTTTTCTCTGCAATGTCCTCCCATGAATACCATTCTTGTTGAGTCTTTGTCTTATGGTGTACAGAGTGTACATGAACAGAGACTTTAGTAAGCTCAGGAGATTTCCACAGGTCGTTTACGGTTACCCTAGGGTTCTTTTTGAACTCCTTCAGCATTGCACTGTGTACTCTAGCCATGATCTTTCAGGATGCCTACTTTTAGGGAGAGTAGCAACAGTACAGAATTTCTTTTTTTTTTTGCCTTTTCCAGCTTTATGCATCTCTACAATTATTCTTCTTAGGTCCTCAAAAAAATGTTTTGATCAGTGCATGATTCACATGAATAGATGTTCCTTGAGAAGAGTAGACTCTGCCAGCAACCAAACTTTGTATGCCTTTTTATAGGGCAAGGCACCTCCAACCCATACCTCCAATCACATCTGATTGATTTGAACACTTGACTCCAGTTAGCTTTTGGAGAAGTCATTAGCCTAGAGGTCCACATGGTTATTCCAACCTAGAATGTGAATGTTTAAATGATGCATTCAGTATTGATGAGAAGAAATATAATTATTTGTTTATTATTAGTTTAAGCAGAGTGTGTTAGTCTATTATTGCAACTAAGATGAATACCAGACCAAATTTAAGAGGCAATTAATGCCGAAAATCCAGGTAATTCCAAAGGGTTCCAAAGGGTATTGGTGGTATTTAGCAAGGATGTAGATCTCATTTAATTTTTGAACGGGACAACAAACAGGAATTTTTCTGTAGGTTTTTTTTTTGTGTGTGTGTGGGGTGACACTAATAGTACCACACAATACAACATGATAAAACTGGGGGTGACCATTTTATGGTCCCAAAGTTGGGGGCACCCATCCCTCTGTTCCCCTGGGATATACGTCCATAGTGCGGAGTTTAGATGTTGTATTTAGGTCCCTGTGTTAGTTTTATGAGGAGCTGCCTCTGAGGGTGGCTCTGTCTCTCACTCTCTCTGTCTCTCTGTGTCTGCAGCTCCAGGAGATGTACTGGGCATGTGCGCGCCCTCCCCTGTGCTGTCCAACCGCCGTGTGCTGGAGCTGTCCAATCTGGAGCTGGGGGGCGGCTCGGGGGGCGTGGCCTGCTCCGGCCCCAACGACCGGCGGGGCAGCAGCACCAGCAGCCTCAGCTCCGCCTACACCGTGAGCCGCCGGTCCTCCATGGTCTCCTCCTACCTGTCCAGCCGCCGGTCCAGCGAGGTGTCCCAAGTTGGGGGAGTGGGGGGCCACCCCCAGAACATTCCAGGCCAGGATCCCGCGGGACACCCCCTCTCCCCAGAGAGCGGCCGCCTGCCGGGCCTCCCCAGCCTGACACCGGCCCAGCAGTACAGCCTGAAGGCCAAATACGCGGCCGCCACCGGGGGGCCCCCCCCCACACCCCTGCCCAACATGGAGTCCCAGGGGACTCCCCGGCGGATGGGAGGGGGGTTCCCCAGCGAGTACCAGCCACTGCCCCCCCCGTTCCAGCTCCAGGGCGGCTCAGCCCGCCGCCACAGCGCCAACACCGAGTACGGGACGGGGGTCCTGTACCCCCACCAGGCGCCCGGGAACGGAGTCCGGCGGGCCAGCGACCCCGCGGCGCGCTCAGGGGCGGAGCCTCAGCCGCTTCCCAGGGTGCAGCGCTTCGGGAGCCTGGGGAACGTGGCGCTGCAGGCGGGGGGAGGGCGGCGGAACGCGCTGGCGCACTGCGGTTCTGACTCCGTCCTGGCCGCGGGCCGCCACGCCTACCCGCCGCGCCCGCCCAGCATCACCGAGAACGTGGCGATGGAGGCCGCTGGGGCGGAGCCTGGCGGGGGGGACAGCCTCATGATGGCGCCACCCGG
This sequence comes from Anguilla rostrata, assembly GCF_018555375.3. Lineage (NCBI taxonomy): Eukaryota > Metazoa > Chordata > Actinopteri > Anguilliformes > Anguillidae > Anguilla > Anguilla rostrata. Next base: position 3,730,827 of record NC_057945.1, read on the forward strand.
CGGTCACAGGGGGTACGGCAGGTTCCAGAACCAACACACCCACCCTGCCCACCACCAGGGGGCGCCCTCCCAGCTCTCCCCGGCCCACGACCGGCTGGGCTACCCCGAGCAGGCCTACTTCGGCGGGGACATAGGGGCGGAAGAGGGCATGTCGTCTGGCACCAGCCTGCTCCAGCAGGCCGAATACGGCATGAGCGCCTGTCAGCTCAGCCCCTCCGGCCCCCAGTACCCCTCTACCCTCGGGCAAGTGGCCGGGGAGGCCGGGGTGGGGCCGGGGCCCTGGGGAGGACACGTCCAGATGCAGCCCATGGCCACGGGGCCACAGGACGGGGTGCATTACCCGAGCCAGCAGGGCCTGTTCCCAGGGAACCCCCAGAAGCTGGTCATAAAGCCAGAGCAGCAGTACCACCCCGCCCTGGGGGCTCCCAACCAGTGCCAGAACATGAAGCAGCACCTGACTCTGCCTGGATACGGCCAGCAGCCCATGCCCCGCCCCGCCAACTCCAGCTGTGACTTCCAGGGCCAGGGTCGGATGGAGGCCCAGCAGCACAGCTCCTTCCAGGGCCAGGGTCGGATGGAGGCCCAGCAGCACAGCTCCTTCCAGGGCCAGGGCCGGATGGAGGCCCAGCAGCAGAGCTCCTTCCAGGGCCAGGGCCAGGGCAGGATGGAGACCCAGCAGCACAGCTTGTTCCAGGGCCAGGGTCAGATGGAGGCCCAGCAGCACAGCTCCTTCCAGGGCCAGGGTCAGATGGAGCCCCAGCAGCAGAGCTTGTTCCAGGGCTGCGATGGGCGCAGGTCCCACACACCCATGATGCAGGTGAAGGAGATGATGGTGCGCAACTACGTGCAGTCCCAGCAGGCCCTCCTGTGGGAGCAGCAGCAGAGGGGACCGCTGGACGGGGGCATGGGCGGGAAGGTGGGTGGGGCTCAGGGCCAGGAGATGAGCAGGCAGGGTTCCGCCATGCAGCAACAGCAAGAGGACAGCCCCCATCACCACCAGCACCACCAGCAGCATCACCACCAGCACCACCCGTCCCAGAATCTCTACAGCGGGGGGAATGGCTACCAGGGCTACCCCGCCCAAAACCTCATGAGCCCGTCTGCGGGGCAGCCCAAAGACCAGCTCATGGGCCTGCCAGGGTCCTGCTACGACCTGGACATGGTGGTCCCCAGACCCCCGCAGGGCCGAAAGCCCCCAAGCCGCCAGAACAGCCTGTCCCAGCAGCAGGGCGGGGGGTACCTGTCCAGCCCCCCCCACGTCAGCCCGAGCCACTCCTCCACCAGCCCCCGCAGAGGCGTGCGCCTGCCCCCCGTCCCACAGCAGCCGCTGCAGCCACACCCGGACGCCATGCCGGACCCCAATACCGCCATGTTCTACTCAGGCCAGATCCACATGCACCCGGACCTGGACAAGCAGCTCCACCACCAGGGGACCGGTCCCTGCCTCAACCACATGGGGGCGCTGGAGGGCAAGTCGGCCTCGCTGGCCTACCCACCTGACCCCACCCCCATTGCCAATGCTCTGGACAACCTGGACCTGGACAGCGCTCAGATCGACTTTGCCGCCATCGTGGACGACCCCGAGGACTCCTCCCCCTTCGGGCCCCTGCAGGGGGGCCCACAGCACCCCTCCTCCTCCCAGACCTCCTCCCGCCTCACCACACCCCAGACCTCCCTCTCCCTCCCCCCGGGGGGTCTCTCCAACATGGCTGTCGGAGATATGACCTCCATGCTCACTTCCCTGGCAGGAGAAAACAAGTATCTCAACACGCTCTCCTAGAAGAGGACTGTCTATTAGCAGATGGGTTTTTTTATGAAGCCAGATATGGACGGAGTTCCATATGCTATCACCCATCATTGTGTTTCTATCATGGAGAAGACAAGCTTTTGATTGGTTCACCCTCATGATTGACTGGTCATTGTGGCTCCATTCATTATTGTATGAATGAATCCTCACTCTCCCATCACGAGTGACACCAGCAACCCCCGCCCCCTTCTGTCTCATCCAGTCAGGACAGACAGACAGACTGACAGACAGACAGGAGTTTAAAAAGCCTGCTGCCTTCTCAGCCAAACCAAAGGGTGCCTCTGGAACATTTTCTTACACTGGGGGGGGGGGGTCAGACAGTGTTTGTCAGTAGCATTCCCCCAACAGAACAGTTTTCCCTGCTTGGATTTCTGGGATACACCTGTTACCTGCAGAACGAACACACCATGGCAACAGTGGTACTGAAAGTTTACATTAGATGTAAATAAGGCCAAGGCTTATATATGCTGTGTATATGGTGATACTGACTGAGAAGAGAGTAGCTGCTTGGTGAGTTACATGTACTGTGTGTCTGAGGGGCTACTGGACTTTCAAACGGCTCACAGCCTAACAAAAGAACCACAAAGGACTTGGTGAGGAGCGGGCTGTGAGCCCAAAAGCTGCAGAACCAGAACCAGAACTTTTTACTCTCTTACATAACCCAAGGGCGTAATCCTGACGGAAACATACTGAACAGCACAGTGTTTTTATTTTAGATAGAGCTACGCTGGACTTTGAATGTTTTAAATCCCGAGCTATAAGCAAAAGGGTTTGTTCTACAGCCAAGGAGGGGGTTCCTCGTTCCCCGTTCCCCATTAAGTGCCTTTCCCTGGGGGGGGTGCCGTTTGCGGCCCCCGTCCTGAACGGCCGCAGACGCTGCAGGTAGGGGGCGGGGCCAAAGGACCCGAGGGAGTTTGATGGACAGCGGTACAGAACCAGGCCCGTTTCCCACTCTGGTTAAAGACGGCAGTATTTCCTGTGCTCGATCGACTTTGTCCTCAACAAAAACATGCAGCCTACAGTGCAAGGGACAGTTTGTACTAAACATTGCAGTAGTATTAAGACTCTTCAGTCGTTCAGAAGGTATAAAATCTCCTGGTGTGGAGGTGCTGTCTGTTTGGTACCAGCGCAGGGCGGCACAAAGAGGGCCTGCTTGTGGGTTCCCTGGCTGTTTCGGCTCTTTATTGTTTTGTTAGCCCAATCGTTCATTGGATCATACATTTCCTTTGAAGCCCTGGGCGCCAGAATTCATACGTGTCCGATGTAGGACCGATCTGAACGCCGCTTCAAAAATTAAACCAAATGTTTTTGGTTGGAAGAAAATCCGTGACCAGAGCTGCTGTGCCCTGCTGGAATGACTCGAGGAAGCTGGTGGCCTGAAGGTCCTGCTCTGCTCCAGGGTCTCTGGGGCCGGTGGCCTGAAGGTCCTGCTCTGCTCCAGGGTCTCTGGGGCCGGTGGCCTGAAGGTCCCGCTCTGCTCCAGGGTCTCTGGGGCCGGTGGCCTGAAGGTCCTGCTCTGCTCCAGGGTCTCTGGGGCCGGTGGCCTGAAGGTCCTGCTCTGCTCCAGGGTCTCTGGGGCCGGTGGCCCCAAGGTCCCGCTCTGCTCCAGGGTCTCTGGTGCCGGTGGCCTGAAGGTCCTGCTCTGCTCCAGGGTCTCTGGGGCCAGTGGCCCCAAGGTCCTGCTCCAGGGTCTCTGTGGCCGGTGGCCCCAAGGTCCCGCTCCAGGGTCTCTGGGGCCGTGGCCTGAAGGTCCTGCTCGCTCCAGGGTCTCTGGGCCAGTGGCCTAAGTGTCCTGCTCTGCTCCAGGTGCTCTGGGCCAGTGGCCTGGAAGGTCCGCTCTGCTCCAGGGTCTCTGGGGCCGGTGGCCTGAAGGTCCCGCTCTGCTCCAGGGTCTCTGGGGCCGGTGGCCTGAAGGTCGCGCTCTGCTCCAGGGTCTCTTGGGCCGGTGGCCTGAAGGTCGCGCTCTGCTCCAGGGTCTCTGTGGCCGGTGGCCCCAAGGTCCCGCTCTGCTCCAGGGTCTCTGGGGCCGGTGGCCTGAAGGTCCCGCTCTGCTCCAGGGTCTCTGGGGCCGGTGGCCTGAAGGTCGCGCTCTGCTCCGCGGTCCCTAGGGCCAGTCCTGGAGAGTCAGGTCTCCACTCGCCAGCAGAGACAGAGTGCATTGTGGGCCTGTGGAGCGCAGCAGCAGCAGGCTGTGACGGGCGGCCCCACAGGGGGGGACTCAGGCGTCGCTCCAGGAGGGGAGTGTTTCGGCTGGCTGGGACGGCAGGGCCTCAGCGCTCACTGGTGACCCCTGCTGGTCGACCGGGCGCCTGCCTGTTCAGCTGCACACACAGTGCCTTCTCCTGTCTTTGTGAGCCCGACTGCAGCGGGATAAGAAGAAGAGGCCGACAGAGCGCGCTTCGTCTCCACGATAAGCGCCTGTCGTGGCTCGCAGCGCTGATGAATATGATCAGGCATTACAAATCGAGAGAGAAGAGGGGGAAATGCGGGAAAAAAAGAAATGTGCAGGAAACTGGTGGAAAGTTGGGCCGCAGCCGGGCAGCTCACCCCTTCAGTTTTTTTACTGTCTTCAATTAGTTCAAAACCCACCGTAAGCAGAATGCAGCCCCTACCATTAACTCTTTGAAGAGTTAGCATTTTGGAATGTCTTTCCAACATTCTAAGTCAGTGTTCTAGAACTCTGTTGCATTCAGTTGCCAGTAGCGATTGTTACATCAGCATTAGAATGTTCCGCTAAGAACATTCTTATCGCATATTTGTGATGTCACACCTTAAAGGGCTGAAGACAATGCCTCCAGACCCTCTTTGACAATAACAGCCTGTATCTCCAGCTGTTGCTCATGTTTGTTTTTTATGTGAATTGGGTAGGAGCTCATCTGATTCCCCTCAGTCTCCTAAGCTTGGCCAACCAAAGATTATTTGAATTGACAATAAAACATAAGACAAAACGATGCACATAAAATATAAATTTACAACAAAACAAAAAAAAGAGAAAACAAAAGCTGACTATGGTCACGATGAGACGGTATTGTTGCAGAGACCGTGATGCATTTTATATATTGGGGTCACTTTTCTTTTGTTATACGACTATAACCTTTGTGGATTTTCTATTTGTGTGTTTTGATATCTTTCACAGTTCAATCAAAGTTTTTGCTGGCAAAAGAATGGTAAATATAGCAACAAAGGCAATAACAGTAGCGTTTACTACATCTATATAAGGAAGCCAAGTGATATATTTTTGTGTACTGTTTTCTATGTTTTTTATATAAATGTATTATATTTTACCAGTTTATAAATAAACATGTTCAGACTGCTATGGACACAAGCCATGTGTGAAAGTCTTTTCTTCATTAAAAGGAATCAAAGGTTTATAATGGCAATGTATTGACAATTTAGCAACACTGGCTTTCCCTTTGTGTGTGTGTGTCTATGTGTGTGTGTGTGTGTGTGAGTGTCTATGTGTGTGTATGTGTGTGTCTATTTGTGTGTGTGTGTGTGAGCATGCATGTGCGTATGTGTGTGTGCATGTGTGTGTGAGTGTGTATGTCTACATGTGTGTGTGTGTGTGAGTGTGTGTGGTGCACATTTACACATTTGCATGCTAGGCACATACCCCCTGCTAATCTGCATGCTTTTGACGGGAAAATGAAAAAATAAGTTATGTGAAACATGCCAGATTATTGCCTGTGGGGCGTTTCTTCATCAGTTTGTATTTATTATTTGTAACCACCCTCGCCTGGGTTGCAGCGCCAGCAAAACCGCTCCCTCTCTGCCTGCAGATGGCGCCCTAGCCACACCACCCCTCCACAGACTCCCTCTCATCTATAGCATCCACTGCGACCCCCAGAGACTAGCATTAGACTAGCATTAGTCTCCAGCCCTCCTCTGATGCTAGCAAAGACAGTCGCCTCTTTTGTCCTCTGGTTAGCTGTGACCGTAACCAGGCGCTGTAACTGGCTCGGAAGAGATAGCTATTTCACCACTTTGCCAGTAGAGGTCACTAGAGAGCAATGAGCGGGAGAAGACACCGGCCGACTAGCCCTGCAGGGGGAACAAGGCTAATTATGTCTCTGGGGCACCCTGTCACCCGATCCGCTGTGTTATTTCTGTCTGCGCTTATGGACCACCGCCTTCTATTCAAATCACACGTTTCTGTCCAGGTTCAAGTCTGACTGAGACTGGAGTTGCCCATGTGTGTTCAGCCTAACAGTTATCTTATTATATTTATGCATTTAATTGGGAAAAAATGCTAACCTTTCATAAGGCAATCCAAAAACAAATTTAAAAAATCAAAAGTGGGAAAGATGTCAGATGTACTTACACTCCGTTAAAATTTTTAGTTTCCCATTAAACGTGTTTTTGAGTTTATTGAGTGAAACCGGTTTATCTGGTTTGAGTGTTGCATTTCTGATTTTTATAGAACGCGATTACATGCCTTGGATCAGGTTGGTCACATCTAGACGTAAACTGCCTTAGTCCGTCTAGATGTGACCAATCCGCACGCAAAACTATTCTGGTTTTAGTCGTCTTGACAGTAAGATGTGTTTAATGATGAGAATAACAGGGACATGTTCAGACATTGCTGAGCACGCTCTCCAAGCACGTCCCCCGTCTTGATGAACCCTCTGCAGATTTCGGTGCTTCTGAATGGCAGTATTTGGGCTTTCCTGTGCCAGAATGGCCTGTGTTTTAGGAGCGAGGGCTCTGTGCTTTGAACTTCGGCTGCCCTGAACCACAAGCGCACAAGGATTTAAACTGAAACCATAACTGCTGATTAAGCAGCCACTTTGGGTAAACTCTGGATTTGCCTCTATGCTGGAGCAGATCTTCCCTCAGTTTTGTGTGTTCAGGACGTGTAAAATTTGATGTGCTTTTTATCTTTTGGATGCTTTCACCCCCCCGCCCCCAACGTTTTTTTTTTGGGAATGCCTGATCAGGCTCACACTGCAACACTCAACACAACCACCGTGCCGACACACACACTTTTTTGAGTTCTGAAGGCTTGAAGCGGTTGGAGCTTTCATCCCAGTGCAGACACTGTGCAGATCTTTCCTAATTTATTCCTAATTTTCCATTACGCAGCTGGACACGCGCAGGATCTCTGACGGGACACCCCCTTCACCCCCTCAAGCTCGGCAGGTCAGCACAGTCTGCCGGGACAAACACAGAGATTAAAATGAGTCTGAAAATATTTATAATATTGGGGCCTGCTGTGTGCTCCTGTTCCAGACATGTCAGTTTTTAGATTCTGAAATGGGATTTCAGAGAAATGCTTTGGTTGCCATGATACCGTAAAAATAGGGAATAATTGAATAGCAATAAAATACAGAGCGGTGGGGCTGAAGGTTCCAGATAGTTTAAAATTTATATAAATATATTTTTAAATTTTATTTTTGATTTTAAAAGAATGGTCATGTCGCTCATCTTTTTAAAAATACTGTTCCAGAAGAAATTAACCATAATTGAAAATGAACACCTATTTTATTTAAGAATTTCTTCATTCATTGATGCGACTGGTGGGAAAATGGCTCCATCTTGTGTTGAATTCACACGCGGTACTTTCTGGACCACTAGAGGGAGCCGGTGACTCACTCCGTTCAGAGCACGATGAGGATTCATCGATCAATATGTCCTTCCCTTTCTTCTGCAGCCAGAATGCCATTTGCTCTGATTGGAGTGCTCACTTGTTCTTGTTGAGTCAACACATGTGTTCTGATATGACCTAACCTAGGGGGAACAAAGAAACCAACCAGGACTATTCCCTCGTTTTCTCTGTCTCCCACTCTGTCCCCCTCTCTCTCCTGCTCTCTCTCCCCCTCTTTTACTCTCTCACTCTCTCTCCCACTCTCCCCCTCTCTCTCTCCTGCTCTCTCTCCCCCTCTTTCTCTCGTTCTCTCACTCTCTCTCTCTCTCCCGCTCTCTTGCTCTCTCCCTCTCTCCCTCTCTGTCACTCTCCCGCTCTCTTGCTCTCTCCCTCCCTCTCGCTATCTCTCTCCCATTCTTTCTCATTCTGTCTCTCCACAGCTCTATGCAAACAATGAAAGAGGCCAGACTGATTTATTGACAGCAGGTCAGGCAGCCCCCTCCCGACCCCTCCAACCCCCCACCCCGCCTTGCCCCGCCCCCTGCTCCCTGCCCCGCCCCCTTGCTCTTCCGGTCCCACTGGCCGTTCCCCTCTGAGATGACCCCCCCCAGCAGCCAGACCACTCCCCCTGTACAGGAATGATCACGCTAACACATCGCTACGGGCGACTGGCATACTCCTGTCTAAACGGACCTGCCCTGTGTAACAGGCAGCTGCTCTTCACCCCATTACCGCTGAACTTCCTCTCAGACTGCAGGGAAGCGCTGGTCTGCCAGTCAGTCCTCAAATTCTAATTTAGATGTTTAACTTTCCTATGCCTTCTCAACTGTCCCCTGAGCAGTCTGTCTAGGAAGTGTCTGTCCCTCCTCCATTCTCATTATTAGTTCCTTGTCTAAACAGCGGACTGGCGTTGTGGTTCTGAGAGTGGTTGGGTGGGGTTGTGTGAGAGTGGGTGGGGTTGTGTGAGAGTGGTTGGGTGGAGTTGTGTGAGAGCTGGTGGGTGGGGTTGTGTGGGAGCTGGTGGGTGGGGTTGTGTGTGAGTGGTTGGGTGGGGTTGTGTGAGAGTGGGTGGGTGGGGTTGTGTGTGGAGCAGTCAGGTGGGGTTGTGTGAGAGTGGGTGGGTGGGGTTGTGTGAGAGTGGGTGGGTGGGGTTGTGTGAGAGCAGTCAGGTGGCGTTGCGTGAGAGCAGTTGGGTGGGGTTGTGTGAGAGTGGTTGGGTGGGGTTGTGTGAGAACAGTCAGGTGGGGTTGTGTGTGAGTGGTTGGGTGGGGTTGTGTGAGAGCAGTCAGGTGGCGTTGCGTGAGAGCAGTTAGGTGGGGTTGTGTGAGAGTGGTTGGGTGGGGTTGTGTGAGAGCTGGTGGGTGGGGTTGTGTGTGAGCGGTTGGGTGGGGTTGTGTGGGAGTGGTTGGGTGGGGTTGTGTGAGAGCAGTCAGGTGGGGTTGTGTGTGAGTTGGTGGGTGGGGTTGTGTGTGAGTGGTTGGGTGGGGTTGTGGTTGAGTGGTTGGGTGGGGTTGTGTGTGAGTGGTTGGGTGGGTTGTGTGAGAGTGGGTGGGTGGGGTTGTGTGGGAGCAGTCAGGTGGGGTTGTGTGAGAGTGGGTGGGTGGGTTGCGTGAGAACAGTTGGGTGGGGTTGTGTGAGAGGTGGTGGGTGGGTTGTGTGAGACAGTCAGGTGGGGGTGTGTGAGCAGTCAGGTGGGGTTGTGTGGGAGTGGGTGGGGTTGTGTGAGAGCAGTCAGGTGGGGTTGTGTGAGAGTGGGTGGGGTGTGTGTGAGTGGTTGGGTGGGTTGTGTGAGAGCAGTTGGGTGGAGTTGTGTGAGGGTGGTTGGGTGAGGTTGTGTGTGAGCAGTCGGGTGGGGTTGTGTGTGAGTGGGTGGGTGGGGTTGTGTGAGAGTGGGTGGGTGGTGTTGCGTGAGAGCAGTCAGGTGGGGTTGTGTGAGGGTGGTTGGGTGGGGTTGTGTGAGAGTGGGTGGGTGGAGTTGTGTGTGAGCAGTTAGGTGGGGTTGTGTGAGAGCGGTCAGGTGGGGTTGTGTGTGAGCAGTCGGGTGGGGTTGTGTGTGAGTGGGTGGGTGGTGTTGTGTGAGAGCAGTCAGGTGGGTGTTGTGTGTGAGCAGTCGGGTGGGGTTGTGTGTGATGTGGGTGGGTGGTGTTGTGTGAGAGCAGTCAGGTGGGGTTGTGTGTGAGCAGTCGGGTGGGGTTGTGTGTGAGTGGGTGGGTGGTGTTGTGTGAGAGCAGTCAGGTGGGGTTGTGTGTGAGCAGTCGGGTGGGGTTGTGTGAGAGTGGGTGGGTGGTGTTGTGTGAGAGCAGTCAGGTGGGGTTGTGTGTGAGCAGTCGGGTGGGGTTGTGTGAGAGTGGGTGGGTGGTGTTGTGTGAGAGCAGTCAGGTGGGGTTGTGTGTGAGTGGGTGGGTGGGGTTGTGTGAGAGCAGTCAGGTGGGGTTGTGTGTGAGTGAGTGGGTGGGTGTTGTGAGAGCAGTTGGGTTGGTGGTTGTGTGAGAGTGTGAGGTGGGTGTTGTGTGAGAGCAGTCAGGTGGGGTTGTGTGTGAGTGAGTGGGTGGAGTTGTGTGAGAGCAGTCGGGTGTGGGTTGTGTGAGAGTGTGGGTGGTGGTTGTGTGAGAGCAGTCGGTGGGGTGGTGTGTGAGTGAGTGGGTGGGGTTGTGTGTGAGCAGTAGGGTGGGGTTGTGTGAGAGTGGGTGGGTGGTGTTGTGTGAGAGCAGTCGGGTGGGGTTGTGTGAGAGTGGGTGGGTGGTGTTGTGTGAGAGCAGTCAGGTGGGGTTGTGTGTGAGTGGGTGGGTGGGGTTGTGTGAGAGCAGTCAGGTGGGGTTGTGTGAGAGTGGGTGGGTGGTGTTGTGTGAGAGCAGTCAGGTGGGGTTGTGGTGATCGTCGTGCCCTGGGGTGTTGGTCCAGGGGTCTTAAATTGGTACAGTCAGTATCAGCACTGAGAGATTCTGCATACAATCAGAGGCAACAGTGAGCACAACTGTATCCAATCAGGACCAGCACTGAGCGTAATCACATCCAATCCGGATTAATTCTAAGCACAATCACATGCAATCCAAATTCATTCTGATCATAATAATAAACAATCAGGACCAGCACTGAGAGTAATCAAATCCAATCCAGATCAGCTCTGAGCATAATCACATGCAATCAGGATCAGTTCCGAGCAAAATCATATCCAATTTGGATCAGTGATGAGTGTAATCACATCCAATCAGGATCAGTTATGAGTGTAATCACATCCAATCAGGATCAGATCCGAGTGTAATCACATCCAATCAGGATCAGTTATGAGTGTAATCACATCCAATCAGGATCAGATCCGAGTGTAATCACATCCAATCAGGATCAGCTCTGAGCAGGACTACATCCGAACAGAAGCAGTCATTGAAAAATGTTCATTTTTATGTTATATTTTTACTTTTTTTCTGGGGCCAGCAGTAACAATGAACTATGAACTTTGAACTATGATCCTCAACCAGCCAAACAGTTCAGTAGCTTTCCAGCAGTCTGCAAATAAAAATAAAAATAAAATGTGTTACACTGCACACACCGTCAACTATATCTTAAAAAGATAATGTAGCTGAAGAGACTGAAGCCAGCACAATCCAATTACCATCACTATATTATTAGTATTATTATTGTTATTGTTATTGTTATTGCTATTATTATTATTCTTATTGTTATTATCATATTATTATTATTATGACGATTATTGTTATTGTTATTGTTGTTATTATTATTATTATTATTATTATTATGAACATCATCAGCATTATTATTATTGTATGCTCCGACAGGACAGCCATGCAAAGGCCAGAAGAGCATGAGAGAGACGATGTGTTTTCTGAGGGAGGACGGGAGTGAATAAGCCTGTCTCACAATGACAGAAATCACAATAACCATTCTAAAGACCCAGTGCTAATGACGGTCCGTAAGACAGCGATCTCAGGGAGAGCGCGGGGCGGGCTAGCCTCTCCGCGCATTTCAATGCAAATGGAGATGCCCACACATAAGAACGGAGCTTTTTTCACATGCAAAAACCGAGGGAGCATAATGACTTTTCCTTTTTCTATTCTGCCCATTCAAGTGAAAGCTCCCCTGGCCCATTGTCATAAAGGTTGGCATATAATTAACTCTCCCTTAATATGCTATTAAAGAGGTCCCCCCTCCCCAGGGTGCTGCTTTGAACCCCCATCCTCTCTCTGGGACAAAACCCCAGCAGGACAGCGCCCCAAAATCGCCCCCTGATGAGCTGCGTGTGTGTGTGTGTGAGTGTGTGTGTGTATTGATATGTCACTTGTAAGAGAGGGATATACACAAAATCACAAACATGTGCACATACAAGCGCGCGCGCACATGCACACACACACACACAGATTTAAGACGCCTCTGGTAATGTTTGGAAAGTGTTCGACAACCAGCACAGAAATGGAGAAAGCGAGAACACCATTGTTCTTACAATTGATTTAAAAAGATGACCAGCATGCCACCCAAGCATGAAATGAAATTATAACAAATAATTCAACACATATAACCCCAAACACACACACAAACACATGTGCATACGCACACACACACATATTTGCTCTATCACACACACACAAACACTCACACACACACACAAAAACACATGCACACACACACACACACTCCTCTCTCTCACACACACAAAAACACATGTGCACACGCACACACACACACTCTTTCTCACACGCACAAATACATGCACACACACGCACACACTTTCTCTCACTCACACACACACAAACACTCACACACACACAAAAACACATGCACACACACACTTCTCTCTCTCACACACACACAAACACATGTGCACACACACACTCTTTCTCACACGCACAAATACATGCACACACACGCACACACTTTCTCTCACTCACACACACACAAACACATGCACACACACACTTCTCTCTCTCTCACACACACAAACACATGCACACACACACTTCTCTCTCTCACACACACACAAACACATGTGCACACGCACACACACACACACACACACACACACACACTCTCTCTCTCTCACACACACACACTCCTGAGGATATCATGGTGAATTCTGTGCACCAACCCACACCCTCCCTCCAAACATATACATGCATACACACATGCACACACACACACAGACGTGTACACACACACACACACACACACACACACACACAAACAAACAAGCTCTCTCTCTCACACACACACACACACTCACACACACAGACACACACACACACACACACACACACACACACACACACTCACACACACACAAACTCTCTCTCTCACACACACACACACAAACAAACTCTCTCTCTCACACACACACACACACACACACACACACACACACTCACACACACACACACACACACACACACACCACTGACCCACAGCTGGACTCCGGTTTATTGCACCATCCTCACCCTTCTGCACAAAGAGCCTGTGACCCTTCTCACACACGCACAAATACATGCACACACACGCACACACTTTCTCTCACTCACACACACACAAACACATGCACACACACACTTCTCTCTCTCTCACACACACAAACACATGCACACACACACTTCTCTCTCTCACACACACACAAACACATGTGCACACGCACACACACACACACACACACACACACACACTCTCTCTCTCTCACACACACACACTCCTGAGGATATCATGGTGAATTCTGCACAAAGAGCCTGTGACCCTTCTGTCCCTCTGCTGCCTACCCATGAGCACCTGGGCTTGCCTCTTTCAAAGAATATATTTTAGCACGTCATATGAGGCTGCTGATGAGCCTTTCACTGTTATTAGCGCCATCCGCCTCTCTATTAGGGCTATTTTATTAGCCGGAGCAGCAGAAACAGTGCTGCTGTTTAAGTAGCAGCGGTGGTGTTCGAAGTGGCATTGCTACACAGCAAAATATGCAGCAAGTCCGAGACTTTTCAAATGTACTCAGTCAGGGCAAAATTCAGAGTTTATTTAATACTGTATATGTGCTGTGTAGAAGCAGAACTATTTGCAGTGCCAGTAATGTAATGGTGGCATTACGCATTTGTGCGTAATGAAACCGAATAGGGTGTGAGATGTGCAGACAATCTCGACTACTGAGCAGTTTAGATGACATGAGCGAGATCAGCGAAGCGTTAAAAGAATAACGGATGCCGGTGAATAAGATCAATGAAGGAAATTCCTCTGAGCAAAAGCAAAACAGAACAACAACCACCATCAAGTTTTTTTTCCCGAATGGGATGTTTCTCCCCTCTGTGTCTTCGTAGATTTCCTGAAGAGATGCCACAGAAAAGTACCACATGCGAATGAGTCACAAAACAATCTATCTACGTTGGAATGCAATACAAATGAATGAGAACCACAAATTTAATTGCAATTACACTCGAGTTGCGCTCACCTTTCTTCATATTTATACAAGTCGGCTTGTTTGTTAACTTTTCGCAAAATAAACAAAAAAGTTATGATTGCAAATTGCTAACGATAGCCCCCACGCCACTCACCCCTCCTTACAGCCTTTCTTCAAATCAAAGTCAGAGTTTATGGTGCCAATTAACGCCGTACTGGATATCCACACAGCGCGTCATTACGCAATTTTTCCTAAAACAATGAGTAACCGTACCCACAGAGGAGATGGGCGAATGCATGCCTTCAAACTCGTTTGATTTCACTAACAGTGAACATGGTTTGGGATGATGCGTAATCCACTGGGTCCTAATTGAAGTCGAACTGAACTGGCAGTCAAATATGTATATTTTTAAAAATACAATCCGAAGTGATTTACAGTGATTTAATATTTACTTTAGGATGCACATAATGTATTACTCTAAATAAAAAAACTTGCGATTTCTTATAACTTCATATTTGTCCCCTAGCTGTCGCTACGGTTATTATTATTATTATTATTATTATTATTATTATTATTATTATTATTATTGTTGTTGTTGTTGTTGTTGCTGCTGTTTTTATAATTAGACCGCCATTGCTACTACTTATAATCTTAACGAAAATCCTGACAAACGGACAAATGCGTTTAAGGGCGCATTTCAAACTATCAAAATATCCGATTATGCTTCTTAACATTGTCCTGCTAACGAAGGATAGGTTGAAGAGGTGGTGGGATTCCATGCGTTAGAATGTCGTGGTAGGGGTTCCGTAATGGTGTGTTAGTGTTTTTGCGGATGTTTTTTGTTGAGTTGCAAAACAGATTAGAACTCAGTCACTCGCACAAAAGACGGGACAATTCAGCACTTCCTACTGCGATCGAGGAGAGAATGGGTCGCGGGGCGGGGGGCTCCACCACGGAGCTTTCTAACACAGGTGCGATGCGTATCCAACAAGTCCTCAAGTTCCAAGAGTCTCCCTTGTGCTCTCAAATACTTGCCCATACATCTACGTCTTTATTTACCAGTGAAGTTTGAATATGCATGATTACGTCCAATATTGTAATTATGTTCGCTGTTGTGATTCCAGAAATGGGGAGCAATGTAAAACAGTTGTGAAATTTGAAATCTTTAAATACAGAAATTTAAATAGAAACAACGAATCAGAATTAAATCCATCAATAATAAAGTAAAATAGTAGTAAAGTAGTAAAAAAAAAAAAAAAAAAAAAAAAGCTGATTTGTGGCCATTAGACTTTTGAAAACCTCTTACAAATACAGCATTACAAACTGTAAAAGTATGACAGTATCTACAATGAACTACAGCAAAGATGCAGAAATCGATCCAAATGAATTTGAGTAAATAATAGAATTACATTTCTGTGCACATTGATATACTAGTACAAAATACAAGACCAGTTTACACAACAACAAATTAGCCTTTAACCCAAGTTAAATCATTTGTTCCCACTCCCAGCTACATATACACCTTCCCTTGGGATAAAGAGGGATTTAAATCTAATCTAAAAATAAGTAGAAAGCGTCTTTTTTCATACGGGACCCATATTCAATGGGAATATCAACATCGTAGTTAAAACGTCAGAAGTTATAACGATTTAACCGATTTCGCCAAAACTCACGAAAGCAAATAGTTCACGCGCTGACTGGAGTCAGTGGTCCAGGTCTCGCCCTCGGACGGCCTGGTGTAACGGACAGGACCTGCCTCTGATGACATCACATCTCCACCCGCTCGGCGACGCGGGGTTTCGGCAGGACTCTCCCAGACACCCGCTGCGGGCAACGGCGATGTGGAGCACCTTCACAGTATCTCCTCTTACCCAAGCAGCCGAGACGAGCACCTTTATTCACGGACAAATACCACCGTCGGCGGGATGGCCGAGGAGAGCCGCGGAAAGAGACGGAAACAGGCGAACCCGAGGAGGAACCAAGGTAAGCAACTGCGCGGCTTCTCTCTCCGTTATGAAAGTAATAAAGGAACCGTAGAAAGTAATTTAATGATCCGACGAGATTGCTCTCTGTTTCTAAACCAAGTTGTTTTTTAAAGGCATGTTTAGCACAAACTGTTTTGACGTTTTCTCATCAGCACGTGCCCCGTGCACTTTAAGTCTCGTTGCTTAAGTGTTGTACAAGGAGCGATTCTGAATTTTACGAAGTTGTGCCCATGTGCGGGTGTTTGTTTGCAGAAGTAGCATAATTGTTGCTGCTCGTGAAAAGCTTCTGTGAAAATAATTATTTTTAAAAAATTATCAGAACACCAACGTTTATAAATAACGGTTCAATACGTAGCTTAGTTTACCGGAACCTTAGATTGGCTGATGCAAATGAACACGAAAGTGGTTTGAAGATTGCAGTTTTGCTGTTATGAAAGATGGACTTTGTGATAATGTGTGGCGTTTCCACGCACCGTGAGCAACTTTCCACATGCTCACAATTCAAATACTTTATAGTGAGTAGGCTGCGTGTCTTGTTGTCTCTATTAAAGGCCACGCAAAGACAGAAGAACGCGTGGGAAATTCATTGGTTTGTCGTCTTATCGGAACTGAAAATGGCGATAGATTTCTTATCACCGCATTAGCAGACGAGGGGAAATGCAAAATGACTACATTTCAAGTTTATTAATAATATTGACGTTATTATTCTGTGTAACAGAAGGGTGTCTGTCTTGAAAAGGATACGGCCGCTCACTTCACACAGTCAGCACAACTTCATTATTTTTTTATTAAAACCTGTAATTAAACTTATGTTTTCCATAACATCTTAAACGATGGCGAGTGCTATTCCTCTTAATCCGTCTCCAGATTTAAATAATTCTAATTAATTATCATTCGTACTAAGACTTTTAAAAACACCAGTTGCGACCAAAACACTAAAAAAACATGTCTGCTTTGGAGAATAGGCCGACCGTGCATTTGTTTGTATTCGTGTTAGAGAATATTACTTTGTGTAATATAGAGTAGAATGAGACGGTGCCAAACTCAAGCCTTATGGGCTACCTTCAGAAAGTGTTTGGGGAAACTAATTACCAATAATCCACCCATAAATATAATACATTGAGCGTCAGGACTACAGTTATGGCCTCGTTACATTTTTCTAAGGAAAACTTAGAAGAGTGCTGCCAAATTAGCAGAGGTAAAGAGATAATTATTTGTGAACTGCACCATTCGACATTATTGACATTGGCTGTGAAATTAACTTCTAGATGTAAAAACACTGAGGGGACACTATTTTTATAGCTTAACCGAGAAGTACTTTCAAGAAATGAGCGCGAGCCTGCACACTCCAGGCGCCTTAGAAATGTGTGAAATGCGAATTTCACACAGTTGCCAATATCGAGGACACTCCTGGTTTAGCATACAGCCTGCACTTCTAAAACGTTTCTACTGCTACAGTGTGAAAGTTGACCGTCTCAGTTTGAGGACCACTTTGAGTCAATACCTCGCCACCTGTAAAGAAAAAGGCCTAGGCCTACGATCTGCGCGTTCTGTGATCACAGATTCATGACGGACAGGTTTGATGCCGCAGTGGACGCATCTACTTCCCCGAAACGTTTTCAGTACAACGGTTCGTCTGCAGCCGAGCTTACGATTCCAGCACGGGCAGAATAACAGGGAGCCGCACCAGAACACACTGAACACTGCAGTGTAAACGCATCCATTCTATTATTTCTGCTGGCGTGAAAAACAAAACAACTAGGTTTTTTTTTCTTTTAGTGTTATTTTATTTCATTTTCTTTATTTTTTAAAATGTATTTATTTATTTTTTCAACTGAACCTGTTGCTTATTACCACAGTGGTGTCTGGGATGCTATGGTAATGTGACGCTTCAGGGATGAACATCCAGAACACTTGTTTTTTCTGTTACCAAACACTTGGACAACCAATAGCAAGTGCTTAAGTACTCTCAGTTTGGATATCACTGTCAGTGTTAATAAACTCTGGCGGGGAACAGACGGCTGTGAAGCTCAAGGGTTATGAGGGCAGCCAACACATGCACTAACACACACACACACACACACACAGATGCATACACAACAAGCATGCTTACACACGCACATACGCATGCTCAATACAAAAAAACTTAACTGTAAAAACTGTTCAGCACCTTGGTCCATTCTCACCTGGAGTGAAAAAGAATTAAAGGTGACTGAAACGGGACTTAAAAGTCAGAATACGCTTTTTTAAAGTAATGAGCAATGCAGATCTTTTACCCCGAGTCTTAAAATCGTGCAAACGTTAGCTTCACGTCATAAGGAGATGCATGCATAGCAATGACCTCAGGGCTAAAAGCACTTCCTCATTTCAGTGTCCTTGGTGTGGGGTCCTGACTGCATTAGACCCGAGAACTCTTCACACCCTGCGATCTCCACCCTGACACATAGCCCCATGCCCCTGACCCCCAGCGATCTCCACCCTGCCACCCAGCCCCATGCTCCAGCGATCTCCACCCTGCCCCATGCCCCCAGCGATCTCCACCCTGCCCCATGCCCCGCGATCTCACCCTGCCCATGCCCAGCGATCTCCACCCTGCCCCATGCCCCAGTGATCTCCACCCAGCCACCCTGCCCCATGCCCCCAGCGATCTCCACCCTGCCACCCAGCCCCATGCCCCATGCCCCCAGCGATCTCCACCCAGCCCCCCCCCCCCCCCTTAATCTGAAGAAAGTCTACACGTTTAAGGGACGGGAGCAAACTGTGAACTTCCTCTGTGAACCGGAAGCCTGTTCAGGAGTGCGGTGCGTCGGCGTCTGCATGACTGTGACAGAAGACGGGGCGCACCCTCCAGATCTGTGAAGCGGGCCCTTTTTTTAAAAAATGAGCACGTTTTTGTTCAGCCCGATATTCAGCATATTTATTTCTCGGCTGAGCAGTGCTCAGAGATGAGTGTGCGTCCCAATCGTTCCTGCGTTCCTCGAGGGGCCGAGCGGTTGGCACAGGAGGGCAGCAAGAGTGTCCTATTGATGGTGGGCAGCCCCCAGCCCCAAACAACACTTTGGCCCTGGCATGGCTGGAATTCAGCACCACACCACAGACCCCGTCCCCCCAGACCATGTCCCCACAAACCCTGTCCCCCCAGACCCTGTCCCCACAAACCCCATCACCCCAGACCCTGTCCCCCTGACCTGTCCCCCCTGACCCTGTCTCCACAAACCCCATCCCTCCAGACCCTGTCCCCTCAGACCCTGTCCCCCTGACCCTGTCCCACAAACCCTGTCCCCCCTGACCCTGTCCCCACAAACCCTGTCCCCCCAGATCCTGTCCCCACAAACCCTGTCCCCCCTGACCCTGTCCCCACAAACCCTGTCCCCACAGTGAAACCCATTGCTTTATTATGACATGCAACTCAACACCTGTGCTTTCACGACCAGCGACCACACTCACATTAAAAGCATCAGCACCGGAGCAGCAAAATGTCCAGTGTAGAAACAACCCGAATTACGTACTATCAGGGTGCATGAAGTCCAGCAGAGTACATTTGGTCCATATCTTCTGAATATGAATTCTGATCGAGTTGATTTAACAATGGAAATCAAATGAATGCATCAAGTGCATGTAAATTTACTGGGCCTATAGAGCGAAATGTCAATGTGAAATGAACACACATTTTAACTGTATGGAGTACATGTGGTCTCGACTGGACTCGGGAACTGTTGAAATTTATTTAACACTGAGAATTTTTGCGTTTGAGGATTATGACTTTTTTATATAACAAATTATGAAGGGATTGGCTATAACTCGGAAATATGAACAGTTAATTTAACACCAAGTGTATTCATTGAATATTAAACCAAATTCCATAACATCTAAAATTATGTAAATGTAACCAACAACAAACAAACAGACCTGAGCCAAATAATAGCTTTAAATACTTTTTTATATGTATTTAATTTTATTTAAACACAATAAAGTTCCTGCAGGTCACTGACAACTTTAAAAGGAACATCTATTTTTCACCAAATGCTCTGAACAAAAATTCAGTGTTTAGTCATATGATTGTGTGTTTGTTGAAAGAGCTCAGGGAACAGGAGAGCTTTCAGATTTAACCGATTATTTAAAGTTGTGTTTCAGATATACGTAGCGAATTGTTCAGTGTCTCTCCACCCCCGATAGATTGGCATTTTGTTTAAGTCCCTGTTGTTTGAGCTGAATCATTCTTATCGGATGCCTCTGATCCAGATCTGCGTTCAGCGCTGACTGTGACTGAAACTGAACCACGCTGAAAGGACAGGCGCTCTGCTAACGCTAACTCGTCCCTGCGTCGTGTGTTTTCCCTCTGGTGTGTGTACACATGTGCGATGCAGATGGAACCGACGGAGAGCGCGGCCGTCAGAGTGCCAAACGGTTCTTGGCAACGCGCGCGTTCCACCGAGCGTGTTTCTCTAATAGGGGCGCGCGGCGTATTTTCGAGAGGGCCGGACCCCGGATGAAACAGGGAGAGGTGTAGCGATCCGAAGGCGTATCTGAGAGCGGGCTTTGGAAGAGCGATCCGTCACGCAGTGACACGGGTCTTTTCCCCCCGCTGTTTCACGCGCTCCTCTCCGCCCCCCGCCCCCCCCCCGGAGTCCGTGCGCCGCGCGCGCGTTAGCGGGGGGGGAGAACGCCAGCGCGCTGGACGCAGGACGCCGCCGCGGCCGCCCGCGGGCTCAGATGAAACGGAGTGAACTTGGCGCGCGCGGGGGAGACAAGAAAGGGATGAGATTGGAACTCCTGTCCCGACAGAGAAAGCGAACCGTCTTTCATTTTTCTCCAAAAATGCAGCGTTGATTAATAGCGATAGTCTGTCCCTCGAATAAAAATCTCCATGTTCGCAGATCTTTAGAGAAGCGGAGAAATTATTGCTCTTCATTGCTGGCAGATCGCAGGCGGCAAGTCGATTCGTGACATGTGAGGACATGGACGGGATACGTCTTCAAGGGGAACAAAGGGAATTAGGAAGGCCGCACAGATTCATCTGAAAAATTGTTGATTACTGTAGCTTGAGAGAAGTCTGCCATCTGACCTTTGGAAGGCCACTGTCTTTAAATATGATCAATCTGTGTTATCTTTCCCAAACTAAATTCATGCACCCAGGTACACACATACACACACACACACACATATGCACACACATGCACACACACCCACACACGCATGCACACACACACACGCACACACATGCACACACACGCACGCACACGCAGCAGTAGCAGCAGGAATGTGTAACATACATGTAACACGCATGAGAATGCGATTCCAGGACACATGGTGACACAGTGTTACTGGCTCTTGGAAAAAGTATGAGCAGGAAGTGGTGAGCTACGTGCAAAAGTTATAAGAGTAAAAAATCAAGCTGGTTAAGGTCAGTTTTCAACCATAAAAGTGGCAAACACTTGCAAACTGCGATTAGTTTTTTGCTCCAACATGAAACGGATTTGCGTAAATTTACTGAACTAAGTGAAAATCTGTTGTTCTTTCTTCCCATCTCTGTTTTATCTCTCCTGCTTTCTCTGTCCCTGTCTCTCTCTTTCTTTTTCTCTCCCTCGTTCTTTCTCAATCTTTTTCTCTCTGTCACTCTTTCTCTCTCTCTCTGTCTCTCGCCCTCTTTTTTCTCTTTCTCTCACTCTCTCTAGTTCTCATTTTCCTGCCTCTTTTCAAGTGCCAATTTATTGAAACTTGTTTCCCCTTTTCTTCTTTCTCCTTCATTGATTTCCAAACCCCAGCCTTTGTGTGCAGCTGGGGACCAGCTGTGAGCCTGGCTGTGTGTCCTGCTTTGGCACAGTGCTGTCACAGTGGGCAGGGAGAGCGGGGGGGAGAGATAGAGAGAGAGGGAGAGATGGAGAGAAGGAGAGAGGGGAAGAGAGAGAGAGTCAGAGGGAGAGAGAGGGGGGAAGGAGAGAGAGAGAGAGGGGGGGAGGGGAGGGAGAGAGGGAGTGAGATGGGATCAGTGTTACAGTGTGCATAGAGGGGATCAGTGTTAAAGTGTTACAGAAAGGGGATCAGTGTTACGGTGTTACAGAGAGGGGATCAGTGTTAAAGTGTGCAGAGAGGGGATCAGTGTTACAGTGTTACAGAGAGGGGATCAGTGTTACAGAGAGGGGATCAGTGTTAAAGTGTGCAGAGAGGGGATCAGTGTTACAGAGAGTGGGTCAGTGTTACAGTGTGCAGAGAGGGGATCAGTGTTACAGTGTTACAGAGAGGGGATCAGTGTTATAGTGTGCAGAGAGGGGATCAGTGTTACAGAGAGTGGGTCAGTGTTACAGTGTGCAGAGAGGGGATCAGTGTTACAGTGTTACAGAGAGGGGATCAGTGTTACAGAGAGGGGATCAGTGTTACAGTGTGCAGAGAGGGGATCAGTGTTATAGTGTGCAGAGAGGGGATCAGTGTTACAGTGTTACAGAGAGGGGATCAGTGTTATAGTGTTACAGAGAGGGGATCAGTGTTACAGTGTGCAGAGAGGGGATCAGTGTTATAGTGTTCAGAGAGGGGATCAGTATTACAGAGAGTGGATCAGTGTTATAGTGTTCAGAGAGGGGATCAGTGTTACAGAGAGTGGATCAGTGTTACAGTGTGCAGAGAGGGGATCAGTGTTACGAGGATCGTGTAGTGTTACAGAGAGGGGATCAGTGTTAAGTGTTACAGAGAGGGGAGGGGATCAGTGTTACAGTGTGCAGAGAGGGGATCAGTGTTATAGTGTGCAGAAAGGGGATCGGTGTTACAGTTTTACAGAGAGGGGATCAGTGTTACAGGGTGCAGAGAGGGGGTTAGTGTTACAGTGTTACAGAGAGGGGATCATTGTTATAGTGTGCAGAGAGAGGATCAGTATTACAGTGTGCAGAGAGGGGATCAGTGTTATAGTGTGAAGAGATGGGATCAGTGTTACAGAGAGGGGATCAGTGGTATAATGTGCAGAGAGGGGATCAGTGTTAAAGTGTTACAGAGAGGGGATCAGTGTTACAGTGTGCAGAGAGGGGATCAGTGTTACAGAGAGTGGGTCAGTGTTACAGTGTGCAGAGAGGGGATCAGTGTTACAGAGAGGGGATCAGTGTTATAGTGTTACAGAGAGGGGATCAGTGTTACAGTGTGCAGAGAGGGGATCAGTGTTACAGTATTACAGAGAGTGGATCAGTGTTATAGTGTTCAGAGAGGGGATCAGTATTACAGAGAGTGGATCAGTGTTATAGTGTTCAGAGAGGGGATCAGTGTTACAGAGAGTGGGTCAGTGTTACAGTGTGCAGAGAGGGGATCAGTGTTACAGAGAGGGGATCAGGGTTACAGTGTTATAGAAGGGGGATCAGTGTTAAAGTGTGCAGAGAGAGGATCAGTGTTACATTGTTACAGGGAGGGTATCAGTGTTACGGAGAGGGGATCAGTGTTACAGTGTGCAAATAGGGCATCAGTGTTACAGTGTTACAGAGGGGGGGGTGCTTTGGGTGAAGGCAGTGAGTCAGAGGCAGAGGCTCCAGAGTTTATTAACAGCTCTGACCGCACAACACAACACAGACGCCACACTGAGTGGAACGGGGGAGGGAGGGAGGGATAGAGAGGGTGGTGACAGGATTGGTGACAGTAAAAGATTTTAACAAGAGAGACAAAGAGAGATGGGAGGAGGAGAAAGAGATTTTAATGAGAGAGAGAAATAGAGATGGGAGGAGGAGAAAGAGATTTTAACGAGAGAGAGAGAAATAGAGATGGGAGGAGGAGAAAGAGAAGAAACGGAAGGGTTTAGAGCCGTGGTGAAAGAGCAGGAGGCAGGCCAGGTCCAGCATCTGAGCCTGTGCAGGACAGACAAGAGCAGTTAAAATTCCCGGAAGTGTTCTTGACACGCCCATTTTACCGAGGATGCGTCGGTTGGTAACTTGTATGAACTTGACAATACAAATATCCCAGCATTCATTGCACAATGGCAGACGAGACCACTGAACTATGGACAAGATGGGCCAATTTCACAATTATTTTTTTGTTTTCTCATCTCACTAATAAATATTAAGAAAATCTTTCTAAGAATGATAATGATGCGAGAAATATGTTATAATAACTGTATTTCATTTCATTTTAACCATACAGCATATAACTAAAAACATTTAATTCGGCTGTAATTCAGAGTTTAATCTGTTATCTTAGAGACCAACTCATAGCCAGAGGATAGTATTACGTGTTAGCTGACCCAAATGAAACTTTTTCAGTTTTCATTTCACTAATAAATGTGACTAAAATCTTCCAAGAACGAAAATGAGGCGAGAAAATAGCTGCATTTTAACTCATTTAAATACAGCTTCTTTGAGTAAGTATCGGCTCGTAGCCAGTACTAGCCTCTGTTGTAACGAGGGGTGCATCAACAGAGGCAAGCGGAGTTGTGTGCTGTAGCAAATTCTGACTTGAAGTTGTTAGTTGATACAGAGAGCAATTTTAAATAATAGGAATGGCTCGGCTAACTTGTCGATGCTTGGTTGGCTGCATCAAGTTATCCAAGCCTGCCCTTGTTGCTGAAAGTGCTAGGTAGATTTTTGTTGGTATAGAAAGCAATTGCGAATTAAGCAACCGATATGTATTAACTAGCTAGAGAAGAGGATAAAAGAGACGTTTTGTTCACTTTCATATTTTAAGTAGCCTACAATTAACGCCAGTTTACAATTGAAATAAAACTATACCCCCAAACCAATGTAAAGCAGCCTTTGTGAAAGAAACTAGAATACACAGAGGACAGTGACTGTCAAGTAGCGTAACCACACGTCACTGCCACGCATGGAATCTCAAATACATATAACAGCGTTCTCTCTGTCCTTGTGAGCTTGCAAGTGTTCAGTCTTCGGTCTTGGTAAATGGTAAATGGACTGCATTTATATAGCGCTTTTATCCAAAGCGCTTTACAATTGATGCCTCTCATTCGCCAGAGCAGTTAGGGGTTAGGTGTCTTGCTCAAGGACACTTTGACATGCCCAGGGCGGGGTTTGAACCGGCAACCCTCCGACTGCCAGACAATTGGTCTTACCTCCTGAGCTATGTCGCCCCTAGTCTTCCACAAGAATGGACTTTACAAGATCTCAAGTCCGGAGTTTGCGTTCTTGGTATTGAGAAACACCCCAGGTGTGCGTCCACACTAAATCTCACAGAAGCCTGACACACCAGGTATGTGTCCACACTAAATCTCACAGAAGCCTGACACACCAGGTATGTGTCCACACTAAATCTCACAGAAGCCTGACACACCAGGTGTGTGTCCACACTAAATCTCACAGAAGCCTGACACACCAGGTCTGTGTCCACACTAAATCTCACAGAAGCCTGACACACCAGGTGTATGTCCACACTAAATCTCACAGAAGCCTGACACACCAGGTCTGTGGCCACACTAAATCTCACAGAAGCCTGACACACCAGGTGTGTGTCCACACTAAATCTCACAGATGGAAGCGAGATTGGGAGATTAGGCTCTGTTTGAGGTCCTCAAGTGGCCTGTGGTTTCGCAAAAGGAATCCTCCTCATTTAAAAAAACTGTTTTCCTTAATTGTCAGTAATTATCAAATTGAAATCTAAATGACATGTGGTGAGCTATCTTCTAATTATCCAAAGAAAATTGCCCAAACACATATATATATATATATCTATAAAACATACACATGCACACACACGCACGCACACACACACACAAATACACACTCATACATCTACAAAACACATGCACACACACGCACGCACATATAGACACACACACACACACAAATACACACTCATACATCTACAAAACACATGCACACACACACACACACACACACATACACACACACGCATGCACACACATACACAAATACACACTCGTACATCTACAAAACACATGCACACACACACACATACGCACACACACACACACACACAAATACACGTTCATACATCTACAAAACACATGCACACACACACACACACACACATACACACGCACGCATACATACACACACATACACAAATACACACTCATACATCTACAGGACACATCCACACACACACACACACACACACACATACACACACACACACACACATACACACATAGACACACACACGGGCACGCACACACACAGATACACGCACGCATGCCCAAAATTGAAGCGACTGGTTGCCAGTCCCAGATGGTGACCGCAAACTTCACCTCCGTGCTTTATTTGCTGAGCTTGTGCCAGTGTTTGCTGGAGAGGGCTCCCTCGTTTGAGGCTGAACTATAGGAGGAACTGGCTGACTTTTCTGCCGTCGAAAGTGCTGTTTCGTTTGCCCCGGTTCCTCTGCGTTTCGGTGTCAACGGCCCGTGTGAGCTCGAGTGATCGAGCTCCGCTGCGTCTCGCAGCCGCCTGACTGCAGAAGCCGCTTAGCCGCGTGATGCCACAGCCAGCCGGCTCTCAGTGTAGCTAGCATAGCGTCCCCCTGAACCGCGGAAATCACCAGGCCTGCTCTGCGAATGTTTTTGATCATTCTTTTTGCTCAGAAACTCACGAGTATCCATATGCTGCTCTATTTGCTGTTTCCATAGCTATTATTACTATTAGAATTATAGGTTTTTTGTTTTTGTTTTGTTTAGTTCCTAAATGAATCCATTAAAGTTTATAAAATCGGTAGAGGCGTATAATTGTTGATGAATATTTCATTGGAGCGAGCGCCCTGGCAGTGCCTCGTCTGTGTGGAAGAAAGGTCATGTGTGGGTTTGAGGCAGATAAGAAGGTGAGTCTCTCCTCTTTTGCTCAGCCTGTACCTGAGATCAGTGGTACCACCTGGAGCCATCCTGTCCACTCCTCCTCCAGCACACCCCCCCCCCCCCCACCCCCCGCCACCCCCCCTCAGAACATTCCAGAAGCAGGATGCGTGCGCTCTAGGTCACCTCGCGCTCGCAGGCCTCCGATCACGAGGGAGGACGAGGAAGCCTTTCGGGGTGAAACCTCTCCGGGTCTGCGTCCAATCGCGATTAGAGCGGCCCGTTTCTGGCAGCCGCTGCCCCCGGCCGTAGCGCTTAGCGCATGGGCTGGCGAGTACGACCCAGTCCCTGGGCATCTGCCAGCCTGCACTATCCTGTATATATATATATATGTGTGTGTTTCAGTATTTCCTTTGAGGTGTGATTACCTTTTGCCACACTGTAAACGGTGTGATACTCGTGGTGAGTTAAATTGGTCTGGTTTGTTCTGTTCGAGCGTAGCTTCCTATGCGAAGGTGGCAAACAGGATCCTTGAGGTCAGTCTATTTCGTGTGTATCAGACAGGACGTGACAGGGGGTTCTAATCCGAGGCAGGAAGTGACGGGGGGACGGGGGGGGTGTCTAATCGCGACATTGGCCCGTTCAGACACTTCCCCAAACCCGCGCTATCACGCGTTAGCGTCCACCCAGCGCAGATAAGCGCCCCTTTGGGGGAGCTGTGCGTTGTAACGCTGTGCGTTGTTTTTAAACGCGCAGTATTAAACACACTGCCCTGTCAGCAAGCTGCTCGTTATCTTCAGGGTTCAGGTGCATGTTTCATTTTTTTTTATTAATCTGATGCCGTCACCTTGCCCACTCTCTTCGTGCCTGTTGGGGGTTGGTCTGAGTCATGGTCTGTTTGGGGAATCCCATCTCTCCCACCACTACGCAGGCCCTTTAATCTTTGTGCTGATCTCTGTAACCTGCAGATCTGGGCCGAAGAACAATGATTTTTATTACTCAAATATGAAATGTTGCAAAATACTTGCAGATTGCTCACAGATTTGAAAAATCAGTGTATCCCAACAGTCAGAAAATAAGTCTTCTGTGACTCCTATGATAGTATTTGTATTGTTGAGAGTTCTATTCTAAGACACACAGTGCAGACCATAAGTATTTGGACGGTGACACAATCGTTGTTGTTTTGGTTCTGCACTCCAGCACATTGGATTTGAAATTAAACGGCATGAGCTTAAAATGCTAATTGGCGGCTTTGAGTTGTGGGTGTTCCCGTCCATACCGGGTGATCAGTGTTTGGATTACAGACCTCCCCATACATAGCCTCTTCATTTTAGGGGGTGAAAAGAAATGTGGCTGCTCAGCAGTTTCTTAGCCAGCTGTGTGTCTTTGCATCATTAGTTCACGCATAAGAACGCTAACAAAAGGTCTAGAGTTGGTTCTAGGTGTTGCATTTGCGTTCGGAGTCTGTTGCTGTTGCCTTTTAACATGAGGACCAAAGAAGTGTCACTGGCAGTAAAGCAGGCCATCATGAGGCTGACAAATCGGACTAAATCAATCAGCCAAAACTCTGGGTGCATCACAATCAACTGTTTGGTACATTCTTAAGAAGCAAGAATGTTTTGGTTAGCTCAGCTATAGCAAACGTCCCGGTAGACCGCATAAGACCACTGCAGTGGATGACCAAGCAATACTTTCAATTGCGAAGAAAAACCCCCTTTCAACTGTCGAACAGATCAAGAACACTCTCCAGGATGTGGACATAGATGTGTCAAAGCCGAACTTAAAGAGAAGACTACCCCAGTGTAATGTCAGATATAGGATTCACCACAAGATGGAAACCACGGGGAAACCTCAAGAACAGAATGGCCAGAGTAGTTAGAGTTTGCTAAAAAGTACATTTGAATAACTGTAGAGTTCCAGAACAAAGTCTGTCTTATGGACAGATGAGATGAGTATTAACCTGTACCAAACTTGTGAAACAGGGTGGAGATAATGTTATGGCTTGGGCATATATGGCTGCCACTGGAACTGGCTCACTTGTCTTTATTGGTGATGTGACTGCTGACAGCAGCAGCAGGATGAATTCTCCAGTAAACAGAAGCATGCTGTCTGCCTAGATCCAGTCACATGCCTCAAAACCCACTGAACAGCGTTTCACCATGAAGCAGCACAGTGACCCAGAATGCATTGCTAAAGAAACCAAGGGGTTTTTCGGAGTCAGAAGGTGACTGCAGCGGGATGACATCACACGATGGCGGGTGACATCGTACAGTTCCCACGCTCCTCTGTGCTCTTCAGTGATTATCGCTGTGCACTGTGCATAGAAAGCGCTCGGCGAGTGAAGCTCTTACGTGTCTGAGCTGGGGACAGTTTGTGACTGTAGTTCACGCCGTAGCTGTTCCCCTCCAGTTGGTGTTGACCGCGGCGTGTCGTGGTCTGCACGGTTTCCTTTCTGTCGGCAACAAATTTAGGCCTTGGAAATGAGGTGTGTGGAAAACCCGGAGTGCCCTATGACCCTCAGGACTGGGGTCTGACACCCCTCACTTAACGCCACTCACTAACTGCTTACAGTCTGCAGTCCTATAGTCTAATGCTTCTCAAATTCTGTCCTGGGGTACCCCTGCGTATGCTGATTTTTGGTCCTGGGGTACCCCTGTGTATGCTGGTTTTTGGTCCTGGGGTACCCCTGTGCATGCTGGTTTTCGGTCCTGGGATACCCCTGTGTATGCTAGTTTTCGTCCCTGGGGTACCCCTGTCTGTGCCGGATTTGGTCCTGGGGTATCCCTGTGTATGCTGGTTTTCATTCCTGGGGTATCCCTGTGTATGCTTGTTTTCATTCACGGGGTATCCCTGTGTATGCTGGTTTCAGTCCTGGGGTATCCCTGTGTCATGCTTTTCAGTAGCAGGTAGTACCCTGTCTGATTCGGTCGGTCCCAGGTGCACACTGTGTTGCTGTTGTTGGTACCTGCTGCCCTGTGGGGCTGCCGGCTTTCGGTCCTGGGGTACCCCTGTGTGTGCCGGTTTCGGTCCTGGGGTATCCCTGTGTGTGCTGGTTTTGGTCCTGCGGTACCCCTGTGTATGCCGGTTTCGGTCCTGGGGGACCCCTGTGTCAGTGCTTCTGTCATGAGGGCCAGGTTTGAGTATCCCTGCTCTAGATTCGGGGGCCACAGTGTGCACATCTTTCTGCTGTTAACGTTCAGGTGGAACCAGAACCTGGCCACACTGTGGGGACTCCAGGCTTGCGTGAACACACATCGAGGGGCCCAGGTTGGCGCGGTCCCCGTGAGGACAGGGGGGGTCAGACCGGCCCAGCGTGCGGGTTTGGAGCACGGAAGAGCCGGAGCTCGGGAGCGGGCGCTGGAGAGGGGGAAGCGCCGGCAGCCGCCAGCTCTCCCGCCATCGGCCCAGCCGTGGAAATTCTGCCAGCGGGCGGGGCCTGCGGAAAGACGCTGATTTAATCTCCTGGTCCGCCCCCCCGCGAGGCTGGGAAGATGGAAGCGGAAGCGGCCCTCCTGAGATCTGGCCAGGCGGCGGTAATCCAGCGGGACGTCCTGTGGTCCCGGGCCCGCTCTCCAATGTTTCGTTCCGTCACGCTCCGGGTCGTTTTCCGTACACAGAGCTGCGTCTGCGTACACAAACAGGGCGGCGTCTCCGTCTCTGGCTCCGTCCGAGGGTGCGGTTTCGCGCTCGGGGCCAGTTTCAGAGCCGCACGCCGGGGCCAGTGAGCCGGTCCGCGGCGACGCTGCCGCTGTCCATGGGTTCGATTTTTTCCGGTTTCGTCCGGGGAGGCCGCACGGAGCCGGGGGAGGACCTCGGCCTCGCACGCCCCTCCCGCCGTACGCCTCTCTCTCTCCCCCGGGCGGGGAGTGAACAGCGCCCTGCAGCGCGGCAAAACCTCCGCCGTGAAAAATGTCTACCGGCCAATCGCATCAGCTCTGTGCACTGCGCACCTCTGTCAGAGGTGAAGGTAGCCATTCAAACATGAACTCTGTACACTGTATATGCTCCCGAATAACGTGAAGTCGTTAACAGCATGAAAGTAATGTTTTGAGCCTGTTGGGTTCTCATCAGTCTGATTGAGACGACACTTCCTGGTGTTAATAAATTCACATTGTTCAGGAGCGTATACAGTGTGTGGACTCCTTTTCACTCGGTCCATTTTCCATTTCAGCACCCGTCTGAGTTTATGATGGGGGCGGGGCCTGTGGAATTTGGGCGGGGCCTTTGGAATGGGGGCAGGGCCTGTGGGATGGGGGTGGGGCCTGTGGAACGAGGCCAGAGCCTGTGGAACATGGGTGGGCCTGTTTAATGGGGGCGGGGCCTGTGGAATGGGGGCAGGGCCTGTGGGATGGGGTGGGGCCTGTGGAACGAGGCCAGAGCCTGTGGAACATGGGTGGGGCCTGTGGAATGGGGGCGGGGCCTGTGGAATGGGCAGCCGGGATGGGGTGGGCGGAAGCAGAGATTGTGGAATGGGGGCGGGGCCTGTTTAATGGCGGCAGGGCCTGTGGAATGGGGGCCGGGCCTGTGGGATGGGGGTGGGGCCTGTGGAACAAGGCCAGAGCCTGTGGAACATGGGTGGGGCCTGTGGAATGGGGGCGGGGCCTGTGTAACGGGGCGGGGCCTGTGAAAAAGGCCAAGCTGTGGACGGGTGGCCTGTGGAATGGGGGCGGGGCGTGTACGGGGCCTGTGAACGTGGGGTAGCTGTGGGGTGGGGGTTTGACGGATTAGTCGTTCCACGCTGCCGGTCTCATGCCCTTTGGCGGAGACAGAGCAGAGTCATGTTCCGGGCATCTCTCAGACAGCCAGGGGAACCACAGGTCGAGTGTAGGAAGTTAATTACGTTAATTACGAGTAATAACAGAACTGCGGTCGAAGATGCAGTCTCTCCGTCGTTCAAGCGCTGATTGGCTGGTAGGTGTGAGAACGTGTGGGGCTCAGATCCCTCATCCCTGGGTACGAGCGGTGGGGGAGTAAGGGGGGGGGAGGGGGGCAGTCCTCCACCCCCAGCCTGTGCTGTCACCACCCTTCCACTCCCCCCCCCCCCCCAAGTGCCTTAGTTCCACTGACGCCACACACTTCTTCCAGTCCCGCACGCTCCCCCCCCCCTCCCCCCCCCAAAACCACTTCAAACAGGGCCATCAAAGACTCGTGGCCAGCGTACCTTCTGCTTCAACTTACTGCTGTTCTAATCCCACTCACAAGGCCCGTTTTCCTCTTGTGATATACATCAAAAGACCCTCTTAAATTCAACTTTGCTTTTTATAAACCCTCCTCTTTTCTCATTGGGTTTTATTCTCGTACTGTTTAGTTCCCTGTTTCTGCAGAGAGGATGTTGGTCCAGTGGCACACACACACTCACACACACACACGCGTGCAGACACTTACACACACAACGGCACACATGTACACACACACACACACACTTACACAGACAACGGCACACATGCATACACACACACACACACACACACACACACACTTACACAGACAACGGCACACATGCATACACACACACATGCCCACACACACACACACACACACTTACACAGACAACGGCACACACACACACACACACACATACCTGCACACACCGTGCGACTGTTCGACTGGGTTACATCCCGTGGGGGTGGGGGGGGGAAGGGGGGGGTGGTTTTTAAAACATTCAAAGGAATGCGTTAAATTGTCTCTTTAATCGTTTCACATTGTAAATCTGTTGTTTTTTGCCGTGAGTTCTTTTGCCATTCGCTCACACAACCGTAGAGAGAGAAGGAAGTGGCTTACTACTCATCCTGTACTTTCCCAGCAGAAAATCAAGTCGACTACATTTCTACACTCTAGAGGTACCTGCAGTTATTAGTCCATGGTCATGTTCAGCTGAATGGGTTTATAAGAAGGCACTGGCAGAGGTGCGTTCAAGTTCAGCGAACAGAGGTGAACGTTCGTGGCAAACATGTTTTCTTTAAACAGTTAAAAAATAAACATAAACAGACATGGCGACGAGAGCGTTTGTACTCACAGCCGCTTCTGTGATCATCGATGATAAAAAAATAAACAGTAGTTAGCTAGCGAACAATAATAACATTGGCCAGCGTTAGCAATAACATTATTGAAAAAACTGATCACACTTAACGGCATCTTCACTTGAAATACCCATTTGGGAACATTTCCCTCAGTCCAGCATCCATTTTTGTTCGCCGCAAACTACCTTTTCAGACCGTTCGCTTATGCTTGCAAACGTTCACGGCGAACACAAAGCTAACGTAAAAAAGTTTGAAATAGTTTGCAAACGTTTGCAAACGTTCGCCTTGTTCGCTGAACTTGAACGCACCTCTGTTTGCGTTCTGTCAAGGGCTAATACACGTCCAAGTCAATCAGAGAATTCCAGTTTGCGCCTAACTGGTAGCGATGCTAAGCATTCACTGTCTGTCTGAGCGATGCTTTAATGGCAGGAAACATGGTGCACATTCTGAAACAGGTGAGACTGACACAGTTTGTCATTTTTACATATAAAATACCAAAGTATATACTTCAGTGTAGCTTTCCTAAAGCACGTTTGCCAGTTCGCTGACCATAATAGTGCTTTTACAATTTGGGGACCCCTAACAGAGGCTGCAGTTTGGGGCCCTAATTAGAGCACGGAACAGAGCTGCAGTTAGGGGCCCCTAATTAGAACAGGGAACAGGGCTGCAGTTAGGGGCCCCTAATTAGAACAGGGAACAGGGCTGCAGTTAGGGGCCCCTAATTAGGGCAGGGGGCAGGCTGCTCAGACCTTACCTTGGGTCGCTGGATTCTTCTGCTTTTTTATTGAGAGTTAAAGGGTCTGAACCTGAACATTCAGAGCCTTAATGGCCCCCCAGTGCATGGTCAGCTCTACGCTTACTAAGCCTGATTAATCAGTTATGCGGTTATGGGTCCAAGAAGCTAAAACATGGCTGGCACTGCAGGTCCCCAACCCTGCTGCATGAAACGGCAGATCTGCTGGGCTCAGATCCGGGTGCAATGCAATAAGAATCCAGGAGGTGGCGCCTAGTCTGTTTGCAACAGGAGTGGGTGCACGCAGAAACGGCAGGACTCGTGAGTTAGAGCAGAACGTGGCCTGCGCATGGCCACTGAAAATAGATCAGCCAATCAGAGGGGAAGTGAGAGGGGGTCAAAGGATTACTCTGCAGCTAAAGAGGCCACACCAGAGTCTGATCTTCAGCTACAGTATCCAGGAAGAGTAACTACAGGTGACTGATTTTAGTGGCAATACTCCACTGGTAGCAATACTCCACCGGTAACAGAGGGCTGCCCAGCCCTGTTCCTGGAGGTCTACCGTCCTGGAGGTTTACACTCCAACCCTAACAAAGCACACCTCACTCAACAGCCAGAGATCTGATTGAGCTGAAAATGAGTAGAGTCACATGTGCCAAATTGGATTTGCAATGAAAGCCTACAGGACGGTAGATCTCCAGGAACTGGGTGCAGTCCTGCTGTAACCTAATATTAAAGGCCCTTGATTATATAGATGCCTCGTTCCAAAGCCCAGTCGAATTCTTGTGGCACACACAGTGAGGGACTGAAAGAGATGTGCAGCTAACTAAATAACTTTTTAAAATGTTTTTTATGTTGTAGAAAGTTGTGTTCTAATTTTGTAGGGTCACAAACATTACATATTGTTATTTATACTACATTATACATTAATAAGAAACCCTGTTTTCCTATGTTAAAAATGGAAGTGCTATCTGAAACTATTTACAAATGAAGCTGGAAAGTTGTGGTTTGTTTAAAAAACAAAAAGTTTCTATAGTGTTATGAGCTGCCCCCAACCAAATCACAACATTACACAAATTTACTGAAAATTTTTTTTTTTTCAATTTAAAAAGTTGCAAGAACTTCCATAGACCTGGGCAATTTGTTTGTGTTTTGCATGACAATAATAATAATAACAATAACAATGATATGTTTATTAACCAAAACAACAATGATATTATTATTATGAATATTATTCTTATTATTATTATTATTATTGTTGTTGTTGTTTTATTATTATTATTGTTGTTGTTATTATTATTTTATTATTATTATTTTAATAATAATAACAACAATAATAATAATAATAATAAATAACAAATAACAAATAACAAATAATAATAATAATAATAATAATAATAAATAACAAATAACAAATAATAATAATAATAATAATAATAATAATAATAATAATAGGCCACTGCAGGTCTCAGAAAGCAGAGGTCGCGCGCAGGAGCCGTTAGGTCACATAGGATGCGAAAAACGGGCGAAGTGTCGGTAGGCCGTCGGACGGGAGGAAGGTAGGATCTCTGCTGCTCATTTTGGGGGAAGTACCCGCACAAACGCCCGCCCTGGGTGACTCACATACGCATCCCAGCTGTCCCTACACCCCCTCCCCCCCCCCGCCCCCCACCACCCCCTGCAGTGCCGGGAAGGCCCCTGTTTACCAGGTACACATTTACATGCACACACACACACCGTCAGCTTACAGTAAGTGCAGAGCGCGAGCGCAGCATCCAGCAACTTACTGTCAGACTGACTGAGCGAAGAAGCGTTGTGACGATGCTCTTTTTTTACAAAGCGTGGTCACCAGCGCACGGATTATTCAGCCCAGCGTGGAGTAAACGGGGGTAAAATGTGTTGACTGTACTTCCTCTGAAAGTATCTTTCCTCGTAACACCAAATGGGGAATTCAAGGCGAAAACTGTCCCTTTCGCGTGTGTAATGACTAGCCTTTTTTACTCAGTGGAGGTTCTTCTTCAGCCATACACCTCTGTTTTTTCCTGTGTTAAAAGTTCATTTATACGGAAGAGTTTTTTTAAAGACATAATTAGCTTACTGTTGAAGGCTCCTGGCATATTTGCAATGGCATAAAACAGATGTATCAAAGCACAACCTAGAAGTCGCAAACCGAGAATAACGAACACGGGGTTCTCTTTAAAAAACAGTTGGCTGAAATAGATCTGCTATTTAGCGATTCCTATTAAAACTTCAAAACTTTTTTGTGTTCCATGAAATTGTTTTAATATTCAAGAGCCGTCATTGTGTGGTTGAGCACATGCACAACATAAAGACCCACATCAGAGAACTCGAAGACGCAGCAACATTTTCATGTGACAAAAAAAGAAATGAAAAAAACGAATTTTGAGGGAAACTGCACGGGGGTATTTATAGAGCGGTGTGGGAGAACGTGAACTGACACGATGTTAGTGAACTCGAGCTTTGGTTTTTTATTATTCACAGCGCGGTGCCTGCGTGGGTCCCTCCGTACCAGCTGTAGCATTCCAGGCCGGCCCGAATACAGGGGTACAGGATAACGCATCGTTTTCAGATCCTACAAACTAAACTATCCCATCTGCTGGCGGATATGAATTTCGTCTTTTGCCACCTGTAAACATTTAAGAATAGATACGTCCCGTCCTGTATTCGTAGCATAAATAACACAAGAGGTATAGTATGTTTCTGTTGTCTGAGGTGACAGAAGTTTTAAAATAGTACCATGACGTGAGCGAGGCCTGCGTCTGCGTGCGCGGGCCGGCGGTGGTAACCCCTTTATTTAAGAACAATGCAGAAAACACGGCAGTGCCTATTATAACGGGGTGTTAAAGATAGTAGTTCCGCGTAGCAGCATTTGAGGTTTCCATGCCCTTTTAATTTAACTGCTGAGCGTGCAGCAAACTGAAAATGACTTGTGGAGATTTCAATCAAAATTCGGGGAACTCTACCTCGCCTTACCTGACAAGGCCTCTTCCCTTTCACCACCTCAACCCCTGTCTGCTGTAGGTCATTAAGGAGGAACCTATTCTAAAATTAAACCTTTCATTTAACTGTTCAGTTGTTGGACGTCTTTTAAAGGGCAGAGGCTTATTGCACCCATGAAAATGTTGTGTTACCTCTAGTAGAGTTTGTGTGAGTCATCAAATATACTCTGTCAGAGTAAAATTTGTTAGCATTCACGCAATGGCATATTTTTTTTTTTTTGTGTGCATATGATATTTGAGTATACACTAACAGAATTCAGTTCTTATGAAATAATGATAATTGGCAGGTTTAAATGTATTTTTTAGTTAAAGATAAATTGACTGTTATCCTGAAAAAATGCACAATGACCACTGTAATCCCTTTATCAGAAAAAAATGGTTGCACATAGCTAGTGCAGGAAATCATGTACTGAAACAGCTAATTGTAATTTATTTATTTATTTTCAAAAAATGTAGGAATTAAAAAATTCAGAACCTTCAAAAAAATTCAAATCATCACCAAATTTTAGAACTGTGAAATTTGAATCTTCGTAAATGGACTGCATTTATACAGTGCTTTTATCCAAAGCACTTTACAATTGATGCCTCGCATTCACCAGAGCAATTAGGGGTTAGGTGCGTTGCTCATGGACACTTGTGACATGCCCAGGGTGGGGGATCGAACTGGCAATCCTCCGACCGCCAGACAAGCGCTCTTACCTCCTGAGCTATGTCCCCCCGTCATCAAATTTCAGAACTGAAAATCAAATAATAAAATTTAAGAACTTATTATTAAAAACTTCAGTATACCATGAAACAGGAAACCAGCCCATGCCTGCGGTTATATAGTCATAATTCTTAACACAAAAAAACATTCACCTTTGTAACCATCGGAGAGGAGGTGCAAACAGAAAGGTCAGAGAGAAGATGTTGGAATTAAGGCTGTAGCAGCAAACACAACGTGCACACACACACACACACACACACACAAGGGGGTGCACACACACACACACACACACACACACACAAGGGGGTGAACACACACACACACACACACTGTTCACACACACACAAACACACACACACACAAGGGGGTGAACACACACACACACTGTTCACACACACACACAAACACACACACACACACAAGGGGGTGAACACACACACACACTGTTCACACACACACACACACACACACACACACACACAAACACACACACACACACACACAAACACACACTCTCACACACACACACACACACACACACACTGTTCACACACACACATACACACACACACACACACACACTGGCATAAGAAACGAGTGAAATGGCAGCATGTCACCCAAGCAGGGGACAGGGAGAAAGGCAGAGTAATCAGTTCTGCTCTTAATTGTTCAGCTTGATGGCTGATCCTTCCCTTCAGCAGCTCAGGGTGGAGGGATTAGGAGCAGCGTGATGGCTGATCCTGTAGAAACAGCAGCTCAGGGTGGAGGGATCAGGAGCAGTGTGATGGCTGATCCTGTAGAAACAGCAGCTCAGGGTGGAGGGATCAGGAGCAGCGTGATGGCTGATCCTTCTCTTCAGCAGCTCAGGGTGGAGGGATCAGGAGCAGCATGATGGCTGATCCTGTAGAAACAGCAGCTCAGAGTGGAGGGAGCAGGAGCAGTGTGATGGCTGATCCTTCCCTTCAGCAGCTCAGGGTGGAGGGATCAGGAGCAGCGTGATGGCTGATCCTTCCCTTCAGCAGCTCAAGGTGGAGGGATCAGGGGCAGCATGATGGCTGATCCTTCCCTTCAGCAGCTCAGAGTGGAGGGATCAGGAGCAGCGTGATGGCTGATCCTTCCCTTCAGTAGCTCAGGGTGGAGGGATCAGGGGCAGCATGATGGCTGATCCTTCCCTTCAGCAGCTCAGAGTGGAGGGATCAGGAGCAGCGTGATGGCTGATCCTTCCCTTCAGCAGCTCAGGGTGGAGGGATCAGGGGCAGCATGATGGCTGATCCTTCCCTTCAGCAGCTCAGGGTGGAGGGATCGGGAGCAGCGGGGTGCCAGCACTGTGTCCTGACATGACACGAAAATTAGACGAACAAAACCTGAGTCTCTTAAATGCATGACCACTCAAACGTTTGCTTGCTTGCGTGCAAAATGAATCATTACTACATTTTGTTCTTGATATTGGTCCCTCTGTCTTTGTCTCTCTGGCCTTGTTTTCATGTTTCATCGCTGTTTCCTCACTGAGAGCAGAAATGGCTCAAAGACTTGCGATCTGAGCTGTGCTGCATTCTCCCGCGCTGGCCTCGCTGTGCGTGACATCAAGCGCAGCGTTTCCCCTTCAGCAATGAGTCTTTCTGCACAGAGAAGAGAGTTTGGGAGCCTACACACAAGTTCCACGCTGCGCTGCAGAAAACACCAGCGGTGAGAAAACCCACGGGGCGCACGGGAGTCAGAGATCTCACGGGGCACCCACACGCTCACAGGCACCGACGCTTTCCCACAAGAAAACCGTCCAAGGATTTCTGCACTCTTGTTGATTTTAATTTGCTTGAGCGCGGACGTCAGACCACGGTGGCTTTGTACTTTTCTTTTCTTCAACGTTTCCAGACGGGGACACGTATCTGTTACTGAGACAAACTGTAAAAAAAATACGTGTTTTAGCTGCGTGGAGGCCTGTAGATGCATGGATGCAGGCTGTTACCATGGTGATGTACAGACATCTCTCTCTGTGGATGCAGGCTGTTACCGGGGCGATGTACAGACATCTCTCTGTGGATGCAGGCTGTTACCGGGGCGATGTACAGACATCTTTCTGTGGATGCAGGCTGTTACCGGGGCGATGTACAGACATCTCTCTCTGTGGATCCAGGCTGTTACCAGGGTGATGTACAGACATCTCTCTGTGGATGCAGGCTGTTACCATGGTGATGTACAGACATCTCTCTCTGTAGATCCAGGCTGTTACCAGGGTGATGTACAGACATCTCTCTGTGGATGCAGGCTGTTACCGGGGCGATGTACAGACATCTTTCTGTGGATGCAGGCTGTTACCGGGGCGATGTACAGACATCTTTCTGTGGATGCAGGCTGTTACCGGGGCGATGTACAGACATCTTTCTGTGGATGCAGGCTGTTACCGGGGCGATGTACAGACATCTTTCTGTGGATGCAGGCTGTTACCAGGGTGATGTACAGACATCTCTCTGTGGATGCAGGCTGTTACTGGGGCGATGTACAGACATCTTTGTGTGGATGCAGGCTGTTACCGGGGCATCCGTGCATTTGTGCTGCATCACTGGTTGCTGGAGTGTGTTTAGGGAATCCCCCCCTAAACACACTCTGTCATTCTAATATCTGTAGGCAAAGCTGAGGCATGTTCAGCCAGGCACACACATGCACACACACCCACACACACGCACACACTCGCACACACATGCACGCACCCAAACACACACATTCATGCGAGTGTTCGCTCACAGGCACACACATACCCGTACATACTGACTCACACAAATACGCACACTCATACGCGCACATTCAAACACACGTAAGCAGCGACCCGGTGACACATATACGCACACAAATACGCTGAGGTGTGTGACCGTGCCACGCTGTATTGGCAAAGTTTCACTCCATTTTCCCGGAAAGTACCTGTAATGTAATCAACGTCTGGTCAATATAAAAATGACATAATGTGCCCTTTCGTGCCTGTGAGCTCATGGTATAGTCTTTTCTCTCTCTCGTTCTTGCTACTGCGTGACTGAGGTTATCGTGCTGAATGGAAACTTGTGCGCAAAATGAAAGGACCTGAGTAAACATGAAACTAGCGCAATATGTAGATTTTTGTTTTCTGAAAAAAAAAAAAAACACACATAGTGGCAGGTGAAGCATTCTGCGTTGCTGCTGGGCTCCACCGTTCACTCGTCATGCTGGCTAGTTTTCAGGACCAGTTTGTTTGAAGCCCGTTGAGTTGAAGCCCCGCATGTGAGCGTGTGCTCGTCAAATGAAACCCAGTGAAACATTTGCCTTTCATGTCAGTTCCTGCTGGGGTTCCTGGTGTTAATTCCACCCTAGCGCTTCAATGTCTGCCAAAACCTGTCATCTCTGGGGCACTTGAAAAGGCGCAGAACTGACTGTTTTCTGAGGAAATTTTTGCAGTTTGCCTGATTATTCAAGACAGTGATTCTCATTAATTCCATTTCGGCTTCTAAGATCCCTTCCCTTTTTTCCTGGCTTTCCCTTCCAATAGTAACACGAGCTTGAGTGTTTTGGGGTAATGTGGCATTTGTCTTTTAACAGCAACACGACTCATGTGAAAAAAAACAGTATACTAAGCATACTAGATTTTAGACTAGATAGACTTTAATTGTACTTCAATTATTCAAAAGTGTAAAATAGTACACTTCAGTATTCTGAAGTTTAAAATAGTACACTTCAGTATTCTGAAGTGTAAAATAGTACACTTTAGTATTCTGAAGTATAAAATAGTACACTTCAGTATTCCAAAGTGTAAAATAGGACAATTCAGTATTCTGAAGTGTAAAATAGTACACTTCAGTATTCTGAAGTGTAAAATAGTACACTTCAGTATTCTGAAGTTTAAAATAGTACACTTCAGTATTCTGAAGTGTATAATAGGACAATTCAGTATTCTGAAGTGTAAAATAGTACACTTCAGTATTCTGAAGTTTAAAATAGTACACTTCAGTATTCTGAAGTATAAAATAGTACTCTTCAGTATTCTGAAGTGTAGAAAAGTACACTTCAGTATTCTGAAGTGTAAAATAGTACTCTTCAGTATTCTGAAGTGTAAACTAGCACACTTCAGTATTCTGAAGTATAAAATAGTACACTTCAGTATTCTGAAGTGTAAAATAGTACACTTCAGTATTCTGAAGTATAAAATAGTACACTTCAGTATTCTGAAGTGTAGAAAAGTACTCTTCAGTATTCTGAAGTGTAAACTAGCACACTTCAGTATTCTGAAGTATAAAATAGTACACTTCAGTATTCTGAAGTGTAAAATAGTACTCTTCAGTATTCTGAAGTGTAAAATAGTACACTTCAGTATTCTGAAGTATAAAATAGTACAATTCAGTATTCTGAAGTATGAAATAGTACACTTCAGGTATGCTTCAGCATGCTGTTCTCTCGCGTGGGGGGGGGGGGTTAGAGCATGGCTATGTGTTCTGGCACCACAGAACTCCATGGGTGGGGTGAAAAGTGAGAAAAGGACGAGTCACTCATTCGTGAGCCTCTTCCTCATCCTCCTCCTCCTCCTGACTCAGGCCAGGGGGGTTTCCTGGGCCAGTGTCCTTTGCTGGCTGCGCTGTAGCGGGGACGGGGGGGGGAGGCGGGTGTTTGAGGGCAGGGCCCAGGGCCTGTGAGTATTATCGAGTGGGAGGTGCTTGGCTTAGATGTGGTGCCTTCAACTCATTGCCAGAATGTCAAATAGCGGCTTCAAATAATTCCACTTGTGCTTTCATGTTTTCTGCGGCTATCTGATTCCTTAAAACATTTTTTTTTTTTTTTATGAAACCGTTCCTACTGAACGCCTGGCCACGGCAGACTGGCGGGGTACGAGGCGACCTCTTTCTTTGAGAAACCGCGCGAGGTAATTACCAAAGATATTTCCTGCTGCTGCTCTTCTTCGTGTGTTTCTAGAAACCTTGCTGGAGCTGTCGCGAGGATGGCAGTAGCCATCAGCAAATGTCATCAGTCTGCATTCTTTAAAAAAATTAGTTAAGGAAATATATGGTTGTGCCATGATTGTGTTATTATTGACCCTGCTACCAAATAAGATTCATTTATTATCAAATTAACGCGGAACATTCAGTTTGGCTTTCAGAGTGTATATATTTAGTAATTAGGACTGTTATACAAAATTCAGCTTGCTGAATTCATTCTTGGTTTACTGAAGTAACATATTAAAATAATAAAATACAATGCTGCTGCTTCAAAGTTCTGTTCAGGATCAGTTATGATAAACATAATTGCTATGACATTTCATATGGGACATTTAGTCTCTACAATATGAAATGTTATGTTAAAAATAAGCATGGGTATATGTGTTTGGAACTATTTAAAAAGTAGGGAATTCTTCTGTAATGACATAGCACAAACATTTTTATGTTCTTGTATACATCAGTGCCTAACACAGCTACACAGAACTGTTGCATGTTGAAAGTTGAAGTAGCGTTGTTGGAGCTATTCTGGTGAAAATGCAACATAGGCGGGATTGTTGTTTCCTCCAGTCTGAGCGCAGATGAGAACTCAAGTGTCGCATTACATGCCAGAGGCAAAGCTATTGACATTTTTATTTCTTTTTTTTTTTTTTTTTTTTGGGGGGGGGTGGGGGGGTGGTATCTTCATTATGACTAATTATGACTAATCCAGGAAGGTATACGTCTGAATGTTACTTTTACCACCCATCCCACAGAACATCAAACTTCTGCCCCAAAAAAACAACAGTGCACCTCTTTAGGCCTTGCTTCAGAGGTTAAAAAACAACATC
This sequence comes from Anguilla rostrata, assembly GCF_018555375.3. Taxonomy (NCBI): domain Eukaryota; kingdom Metazoa; phylum Chordata; class Actinopteri; order Anguilliformes; family Anguillidae; genus Anguilla; species Anguilla rostrata. The sequence goes on from NC_057945.1 coordinate 3,773,566, forward strand.
GCGTGTATTTAGGCCTAGCTTCAGGATGGTTAAATTCACCTGCGGATCTGAAAGGTATTCAGATGGATTTTCTCAAGCAGAAACGTTCATATATTTTAGACCATTGCTTCAGTGGAATGGTAAAGGAAGGAGTCAAATGGGTTTTCTCGTAGATGTCTGCGTCAGGCCTTACAGAGGATGATTGTCCAAGCGTCCGTTGGGTCAGTGCGTCGTTTGGTTGAGGCCCTGTTGTTAGGTGCGTCTTGAAGATCACAGTGCGTCTGTTGGGTCCGTGGCTCCTGTTGGTTTGGTGGTTTAAGCGTTCCGTGTTGGGTCCGTTGCGGTCCGTGGTCGAGGTCTGTAACGTGGCGTCGCGTGTTGCGGCTGTTGAGGTCGTTTATACTCCATTCTGTGGCGATTAGCCGCTTCGGTTACAGCAGTGCACTGTTTTGACGGCCTGCATCGCTCGTCATCCTCTCGCGCTGCTGAAAACGAAAACACGTTTTCCGCTCACGGCCTAGCCAACGCGTTGGTAACGTTCTCACGCGTTCTGTGGCCGGATCTGAGAAAAGCGTAATGTGGATTTTTTCTTCAGTGCAGAAACGCTTTCATTAATTTTCAATAACCATTGAACTTTCCGAACTGTGTATATGGTGAAAGGAAGTGTGAGTCAAAATGGAGGCTTTTCTTCGTTAGTACGATGGTCTTGTACAGTCAGGCCCTTAACAGTGCGGATGCATTTGGGTCCGTGTGCGGTCCGTGTTGGGTCCGTGTGCGGTCCGTGTTGGGTTTGTGTGCGGTCCGTGTTGGGTTTGTGTGCGGTCCGTGTGCGGTCCGTGTTGGGTCTGTGTGCGGTCCGTGTTGGGTCCGTGTGCGGTCCGTGTGCGGTCTGTGTTGGGTCCGTGTTAGTTGCTCCTATTCTGTGTGCGGCTCCCGCCCCGCTGCTCCGCAGGGCCGCCCGGCGGTGTTTGACGTGCTGCATTCGCCGTGCGTGCATCTCTCTCTGCCGCGCGCGTTTCTCCCGCGCACGTTTCTCCGGGCATCACCGGCGCTCTCAGCCACGCCGTTGGAACGTGTTCTCACGCAGATTCTCGGTGGCCGGTCGTTACCTCTGGAGAGCACAGCAGCGTGATGCCAGCTGACAGAAAATGTGCCCTTTTCAGGGCGCTATGGAGTTTCTAGAGTACACATCACCAGTATCACATGTCTGTGTTACACGCTGTCTCCCTCTGGCACTTTTGATGCTTTTGTGATTGACTGTAGTTTAGGAGAGTTGTGACAGACATATTTATTGATATATTTGTAGTGAATAGGATGAAAGGATGAATTGGAAATATTCAGGCATTTTTGCCATGACTTACTAAGGGATTTGTAAAATAGGGGGAAAAAATCTGTTCTGGTATGGGTCCAGAAAGTTTTCCTTGCAATGAATGTACATTGATTGAATTGACAAAAAGGATTTAAGACAAATTTTCAAATAGCAATTTTACATGTGCCAATTACGGCTTGGTAAAGTCGAAGCACGGAAATGCTGTTTTATCTTAATGTGGCATATTCTTTAGCTACAGTGGTAAGGATCTTAGGCTATTGTCGACTTTTCGTTTTAACTGTCAAATTAACTGACTTGTGAGCATCACAAGTATAACTTTTTAAAGATTTTAAACAGCTTGTCTCGCAGCTACAACATCCTGCCCAACTCAGGAAGGTACAAACCCTTCTGCGTGTAACGTTGACGTGCCCAAAGCTCGTTGGTACTACTTCTGCTCCAGAGTGCAGTGGAACTGCCATTTCACTGGGGACTGCACTTCTGCACCATATAGAATTTAAATGTGAATCTGGCCAGTTAGATTCCGCACCTGAAACTGGTCAGGGTCCCACCCCGATAGCCTGCGCTTTGGGCGAACGCAGCACTCAGCAGCACCCGTGCTTTCGGGTTCCAAGACGATGTCCCGTGTCTCGCGTACCGTATGCGAGCGTGCCTGCGAAAGTGCTGACTCAGCACGGTTCAGTACGGAGACAAATTTGTGGTCAGGTACAGTCTCCAAAAGAAACGAGCTTGAGGTTTTTGGAGTCCGTGGCAGGGATTCTCTGAGGAGGACTCATCAATCGCTGCGTTGCTCTCGCAAAGTGAAAGACTATTCGTTTACTGTCGTATCTTTTAGTGGTGACTCAGAGAAGAGGTTCTGTGCATAGTCAACCCTACTCCAACACTGAAGGGCCTGTCGAACTTAACAAATGTGATCTCATCAAGGGTCAAACTCGGTCCTGGGCCCCCCTGTGCATGCAAACATAATTAAATTTAATATAATTTAACATAGTTAAAATTCATAATCAAATTTTTATTTTATTTTTATTACATACTTTTCATGTTTAGAGGGATTATTTACCCTCTTAAACCACATTATGTCAGAAATAGCTATGAATATTATATGGGAATAAAATTCCCATATTTTTATTGTGCTTATTGTGTTACAAACAATTACATAAAAAGAGGTTCAAATTAAAGACGAAAGGGTGAATCAATAGGCTTCTTAGTGGTGAAAGTGTGGACACAGGGCAACTAACCATCTGGAAGATAATGGAGAATTCAAAGACAAAGCAAATGGTATTGAATCAAACCTGGATTGTGTTAATAAATTTAAGGGAAAAAAGATAAAAGAAATTAAACATGCGTTCAACAACCTAATTAGGAGCCTATTGGTTTACCTCTTGTCTTTCATTTGATCAAAACAAGTTGCCTCTTTTTATGTCATTGTTTGCAATGTAGGACAATAGCAACATGGGAATTTTATACTTCATGGCATGCATAGCTATTTCAGACATAATTTGAGAGGGTAAATAATCCCTCTGAACATGAAAAGCACCCAATTAGGAAAAAATTAGCAGCTTTTTAAAATGATGGGATTGTGATTGTGTTTGGAATGAAAACCGGGATGCACAGGGGGACGGAGTTTGGGATCCACTGCTGTGGGCTGCCCTGGTCGTCCCGCAGCCAGTCGCCTGCACGAGCAGAGAGGCGTTTCCAAGTGTACGGCGGACCCGTTTGAATTAAAGTCAAAGGTTTCAGCTTCGCACATTAGTGCACTTCCTGTAAACATCTTCTTTTCAAACGAGAACGGGACGACGACAGATTAAAATTAGCCTTCTAAAATGAGCGTGTCCGTAAAACTGCTGTCGCCTTCCTCTTTGAGATAGAGAGCAGCAACGTCAACACTAATCAGCTGATTAAAGCTGGAATATTTGTGGGAATTTCGGGAATATCAAGGTAAATGTAACACTAAAAGAAAGCATGTACATTCCCCCCCCCCCCCCCAAAAAAAAAAACTCAAGAATGTGGTGAAAGGGGCTTGTTTCTGATTGGGCGCGCTTGGGCGTGACACTGGGATGTCTGCCCCCCGTGCAGCCAGGAGACTCCACAGCTTCAGTTCCGAACAGGGCCATTTTCTGTCTCTTTGATTGCTCTCTTTGATGAGTCATTCTGTTCGGAAACTCACGGTGCCCAAAGCAAAAAAAATCCAATACCGCCGCGCCGAACGTAAACACCGCGAATGTCGCTGCCGTAGTCGGCGAAGAAGGAGCCCTTGTGGGCGAGCGGCCTTTAACATCAGCGCGGAGAGAGAGAGAGAGGGGGATCGGCGCTCCCGGAGCTCGGTCGCGCCGGCCTCCCGTCCGGCGGCGTCTTCGGGCCGCCAGGGACCCCCCGCTCAGCCTCCCCCCGCCGCTCGCAGATTTATTGGGCCCGCCAGGAATGCGGTCGGAGTCCAAGTAAATAAGTGCGCGCGGCGGATAGCGAAACCCGGCCCTGCTTTAATGGGGGAGCCCGCACCGCGGTGTCGCTCGCCTTCCTGAAAGGGAAAATTAGACTCAATTTGCTGGTAATTTGGACCAGACCCGGCTTGCGCGGATTAGCCTTAGCCTCACGCAGATGGAGGGCTCCGCAGGTCTGATAGTCAAACCTCAACAAGGCTAGCTAAGATATCCCTCGTGTACGCGCCAGTTTGAACGTTCAGGGCTTCTTCTGATGATGCTTTGTATGCCTAGCAGACAGTCAGTTTTGCTTTGTTTTTCATGCTAATTTATGACAGGGGTTCTGAACACTTAATGAAGCTGTGACCCAGCTTCACGAAGTTAGGAACCTAACACGTGCAAGTACGAGATTCAAATGATTTTAACGTGTGTCACTACAGCTGTATGAGTGTTAAGTGCAGCTGCTCATGTACCTAGCACAGTGTGCTCAGTCTGACTGAGCGCGGACGTCTCTGGAGGCTACAGAACCTCCAGGCGGCTGCGTTTCTCGCACATCCCCTCCGTTTGTGAACCTGCAGCGCTAGGCTACCTGAGCCTCAGGTCTGCCTCTGGTCCGACGCACGTTCGCTCTCGCTCTCGCCCCCTCCCTGGGAGATGCAGCGTCAGCCCTGAGGTGTCGAGCTGCACATCTCTGCAGTCATCCTGCGCCGGTGCCACCACCCGCGGTGCACAGTCATAAGTAAAAGGTCAGGCCGTTGGATGGTTGTATGAGTGCGCTGGTGTGTGTGTGTTTTTTTTTTCTTGTTTCTTCAGGCGAAAGAACAACAAACACAGGGCCCTGTGGGTGTTTGACTCATTTTTTGAAAATGGCAGGAGGTCCATGGCGGGGGGGGGGGGGCGGGGCTGGGGGGTTATTGCTCTTCGCTTGTGTTGTCTTCGTCATCACACCTCTGACACGCTCGCAGGTTATTGTTTGTTTCCATCCTCAGAGAGGAGCCACAAAGAGTTAAAGTGAAACTGGCGTGAGTTGTGCTGCACTTCTTAACTGCTATCAGTGCAAACCCCCGGCTTCCCTCCTCGTTCCGAGACCGAATCCTTAATTATGCAATAAAATGATTCATCAAATTTACATGGAGGGACGAGGTGTAAGACGAGCGAACACGTTATGGATGTAGCCGAAGACGTTTCTAACAGGTATTTGGCAAAACATTTCAATTATCAAGATAAACAGATAAACAGATGCTAAAAACTCAATGTGGCAAAGCAGTACTATTTTTAATTTATTGAAGAGTGCGTAGCATTTTTTTTTTTTTTTTTTGTAAATTCACATTTTGTGTTCGTACGTGTTTGTAAATTCTGCAGAAATGATTCGATTATTCGTATGGATACACTATTTGGAACAATAAGCTGTTATCAAACAAAGAAATATAGTCCTGTACATGGATTCTATCTGTGGGAAAATTATTGTGATCATAAATACAGATTTATGGTATTCACGGAAAGCATCTTGTAAAAGTATTTTACAAGATGTTGTCTGAGGAATATTTGTGGGTTTTGGTGTATATTTTTCAGTATTCATACTGCCAATATGCACGGCTGAAATATGACTAATTTACTGATTACATTTGTCAGCCATTACTGCAGTCACTAATAAGAGTGTCCCAACGTGACTAAAAAGATAATATTCAGTTTGATGTGAAATTTTCAATTTGAAAGTTTTTACATTTCTGAATATAATATTAGATTAAACCATGTTTAATGTGCTTTCATCTACCATATATATATATATATATATATATAAATGTGGGGTACTCAAAATGTTTTCCAGATTATATATATATATATATATATATATATATATATATATATATTATATGATATATGCACACACACACATATATGTAAATGTGGGGTACTCAAAATGTTTTCCAGATTATATATATATATATATATTATATATATATATTTTATGTATATATACACATATATATATATGTATATATATATATATATACACATATATATATATGTGTATATATATATATATATATATATATATATATATATATATATATCTGGAAAGAATTTTGAGTACCCCACATTTTTTTGAAGAAGAATTGGGGTTAATCCACCAAATGTTGTTTGTTGAACCCTTCCTAAGCAGAGACGTTATTTTTATTATTTATTTATGGGTATAAACATTTTCTAGTCTATATTATTCAGTGAATGACAATACTGTATTTTTACTATTTTGACTAGTTGTCATTTTCTGCAAATAACTGTTCGGAATGACAGTATTTTTGTTTGAAATGAAAATCAAATGTGGTCAATAGTTCATAAAAGAATATAAAAAGATAGATTTTACTCACACACATATCCGTAAACTGTGAAACTGAAAACTCCATGTGGTCTCTTAATTTTTTACAGAGCTGTATACATACACGTACGCACAAACACACACACATACACACACGCACACACACACACACACACACACACACACACGTACGCACAAACACACACACACATACACACACGCGCACACACACACACACACACACACATGCATCCACTAGGATTCATAATCGTATAATTGATGCATGCTTTAAAAAAGAACATATTTTAAACATTTGGAGTCTGCTGATCATTTTTTCCACCAAGTAAAAGGAATGATTACATTAAATACGACAAAGCTAAATCTGCAATAAATTTACAAGGGATACTTTACAAAGACAATAGATTAAATCACTTGGAAATATAGCAAATGGACTGTCCCACATTCTAAATTGAGCATGTTGCTGAATTTATAACACATACTGCATAAGTTAAGTCTATTTAAGCCTTCCAAAAATGTGTTAAACAATAATAGGACCATTTGGTGCCCATATCTGTGTGGTGATGGTTTTCTCCAGCGATGAAAGATTATTAAATAATGAAAACATACATAAGCATGAGTACTCTGACTGATTGTTTCAATATTTTTGAATATTCCTCAAATATTTTTGAATAACTGGGAAATGCAGAACATTATTATTTCTGTGAATGCAAAATGTGCCATTATTATTATGATGATTGTGATGATGATCCTTAGACATTATTATTTTGAAGACATATTGCTATCATATTTTATTTTAAAAGTATGTATTTATTTTAAGTATTTTTAAAATAATTTCTTCACAATTCGGTATTCTCTCAAAAAATACTTTATGTTTAATGCATAAATATGAAACACTTAAAAGGTGCATGACCCCTGGAGCACAGCAAGGGCCTGGGGCCCTGGGGCAGAGCGGGGGCCTGGTGCAGAGCGGGGGCCTGGGGCCCTGGTGCAGAGTGGGGGCCTGGGGCCCGGGTGCAGAGCGGGGGCCCTGGTGCAGAGTGGGGCCCTGGTGCAGAGCGGGGGCCTGGTGCAGAGTGGGGGCCCTGGTGCAGAGCGGGGCCCTGGTGCAGAGCGGGGGCCCTGGTGCAGAGCGGGGGCCCTGGTGCGGAGCGGGGGCCCTGGTGCAGAGCGAGGGTCTGGGGCCCTGGTGCAGAGTGGGGGCCCTGGTGCAGAGCGAGGGCCTGGGGCCCTGGTGCAGAGCGGAGGCCCTGGTGCAGAGCGGGGGCCCTGGTGCGGAGCGGGGGCCCTGGTGCAGAGTGGGGGCCCTGGTGCAGAGCGGGGGCCCTGGTGCAGAGCGGGGGCCCTGGTGCAGAGCGGGGCCCTGGTGCAGAGCGGGGCCCTGGTGCAGAGCGGGGGCCCTGGTGCAGGGTGGGCCTGGTGCACTGGGGCCCTGGGCAGAGGGGGCCTGGTGCAGGGCGGTGACCCTGGTGCAGGGCGGGGCCTGGGGCTGGTGCAGAGCGGGGGCCCTGGTGCAGGGTGGGGCCCTGGTGCAGAGTGGGGGCCTGGGGCCCTGGGGCAGAGCGGGGGCCTGGTGCAGAGCGGTGGCCCTGGTGCAGAGCGGGGCCCTGGGGCAGAGCGGGGGCCCTGGTGCAGAGCGGGGGCCCTGGTGCAGAGCGGGGCCCTGGGGCAGAGTGGGGTCCTGGTGCAGAGGGGGCCCTGGTGCAGAGCGGGGCCCTGGTGCAGAGTGGGGGCCCTGGTGCAGAGTGGGGCCCTGGTGCAGAGCGGGGGCCCTGGGCAGAGCGGGGGCCCTGGTGCAGAGTAGGGGCCCTGGTGCAGAGCAGGGGTCTGGTGCAGAGCGGGGGCCCTGGTGCAGAGCGGGGGCCCTGGTGCGGAGCGGGGGCCCTGATGCAGAGTGGGGCCCTGGTGCAGAGCGGCGGCCCTGGTGCAGAGTGGGACCCTGGTGCAGAGCGGCGGCCCTGGTGCAGAGTGGGGCCCTGGTGCAGAGCAGGGGCCTGGTGCAGAGCGGGGCCCTGGTGCAGAGTGGGGGCCCTGGTGCAGAGTGGGGCCCTGGTGCGGAGCGGGGGCCGGGGGCTGCAGACTCAGAATGAAACTAGCTCGGTCGAAGGCGCCCTGGTCTCGGCGTGGAGTTAGTCAGCTGGGTCTCTCCCACACGGAGGCCCCCGACCGCGCAGGCAGCTGTGCCGAGACTCCGCTTGCTCACTATTCCGCCGTCTATGCTCTTTCCACGTAGGTACTGAACCACACCACGCCGTTCTCTGAAGCCAGTGGAACAGCGCGGGTGTCTGTTCCAGTATGGGCTTGGTTCGGTACCCGGGGGGAAAAGCCGTCTCACCGCGTTCAGAGACCCCCGAAATCTGGAGCTCCGCGTGTCCGCCTGGGCTCCGGCGAATATTTCTGTCTCTCGGTTTTAAAAAGAAATATGAGACGGGGCCCAAGTTGTTGTGAATGGCCTTGATTTGAAGGGGCATGGTAATCCTAAGCAGGAATGAGAAAAATGAATTTATTTTCCCTCTACTATTTTCCCGAAATTTAGGCTTTGACTGAATATGTAGAGATTGAATCAAAGCAATATCTAAAGCACATGGTCTCCATAGAGACAGCGCTGCGTACGCCTGCTACTCCACATCACCGCAGTGACATTTCCAATTTTAAAAAATCTCTGCCTTTTATTTATTTCTGCGTTTAAGGGATATTTCCCCTTTGAAAGCGCTTTAGAGCAAAATATAAACTGTCACTTTTGACAGTATTGCCAACATTTTCCCCTTGAAATGAATCATATCATATAAAATTTTGTTAGCAAACACAAACAAATCTGCTGCGAATCAAAATCTACTATTATATTGTTTGAGAAATATAATAACTCTGCAACTCCCAATTTTAGTTTCAGATCACTACTCTGTATGAAAATATTGAGTCATTTAAATGATATATTTGGGCAAAGCAATCATTTCAGGGTGTAGAGAAAAAGTATTTGCCAATTAAATGTCCTTGTCCTGTCAAATATCCATAGTATATGCAGTACATATTTGTAGCTTATAGATGTGTGTGTACATATGCTTTTACAGTACAGTACATCATGTCCCAAAGTGGGAAAACGGTGTCTGAGTCTGAGAACAGAGTTGCAATAGTTTGCATCGCCGCTCTGACTGTAAATTACACAGTTCTCGGAAGGTCTTCGATAGCTCATTCTGTCTGACGACGGTCCTGTGAAAGCAGCAGCCAGCTGTTTGAGCTCGCTCTCCGAGCCTTGCCTCCCACACTGAATTCAGCTTTCAGCCCCAGATAGTTTGTTTGGCGATGATCGTTTTTGAAACGCGCGGTGATTCTGAAACCCCCGGCAGGCAGAGCGTCGCGGGCCTTTTCCCCTGGCTGAATCTCACGAGCGGAGCGCCCGCCGGGTCGTTTCTCACGGGCGCCGTCCGTGTGTTTTATCTGTGTGGTCGTTTTCTGGTGGGAAAACTGTCCCAGAATGCATTATCCTCCATGTGCCGCGGTGTCACCGGTGATCCAACTCCATTTTGATAACCAGATTATTTTTGCCGTGTGCTAATATTAAAAGGATGATTATTTTTGCTGTGTGTTAATATTAAATGGCTGATTATTTTTGCTGTGTGTTGATATTAAATGGCTGATTATTTTTGCCGTGTGTCGATATTAAAGGGATGATTATTTTTTGACGTGTGGTGATATTGAAGGGACTCTTCACTTTCTCGGGTTTCTTAGATTCTGTTTCAGTTTAAGTGTATTTTTACTGATCCGCCCACAGTTTTCATGTGCAATGAATGATAGTTTAGACACTTTTCTCGCGCTGGAGTTTCTGACGGCGTGCTGGCTTTGAAAATGGCTGGAGAGGTGCTTTCAGGAGCTAAAAAATGCACTTCAGGTAACTTCGAGCAGCTTGTGCTGCAATGTCCATGACTGAGGATTTAAACATAGGCCTGTGCCTTTTTAACATACATTTTTGCAAAACGCAAAATATAATATATCATATTTTATGATTTGTTCATTTAATTTGGAATTTCAGTTATCTCACGCCGTTGCGCTTGTTTACATTGTGCTTATTTTATTTTATTTGTAAGTGCAAATAAAAAGTAAAACCTTAAATCCTGTTTAAAGTATTAAATCAGTGTGCTCTCTCTCTATAATTATGCTGAAACACTAAACTAAACAATACTAGTGTTATTGATTTATTTATTTGTAAGGCTAATTCGTTGAAATTGACATGTTAAGTTAGAGCTGCTTGAAGTTTTATCTATATGACAGATGCTTGGGGCAGCACAGTGGGTCATAGGTTCAATTCCTGGGTAGGACGCTGCTGGTGTACCCTTGTGCAAGGTACTTAACCTGCATTGCTTCAGTATATATCCAGCTGTGTAAATGGATGCAGTGTAAATGCTGTGTAAAAGTTGTGCAAGTCGCTCTGGATAAGAGCGTCTGCTAAATGCGTGCAATGTAATGTCGTGTAATGCTCGATTTTTTGATAAAATATCACAAAAAAAGACAGACTGAATTTTAGCCAAAAAGGAAACTGTGAGGTGAAAGTATAACCACTTCTATGACTGGAATTAATTAAACATGTGTGCTTATCTTTGATTTGCAAATAAGTTTGCTTTTTTCTTCATAAACAGATCTGGTGTTGGTGACCTGTTCATGATTTGGAAATTTTGGGGACCAATATCAATAACCACAGCACACACATCCATTTATGAAGGATAAATGCTACCAACCTTATTTACTAGTAATTATTATTAAGTATGCAGTATGAGTCTAGAAATCTATAGTGTCTTTGCACAATTTTATTCATGATTTTTGCTGGTAATAATGATTTATGATAAAGTAAGAATAAATAAAGTTTTTTTTGATGACAACGATTCTTTGTTTTTAGCAGGGCATTCTCTCTAAATTTTTCAGCATCATTGGTGCCTCAAATGTATTGCCTCTCTAGTGCCTGTACACCGAGTCGCCATATTAGCCTGTTATCATTGCCATAATCGTAGCATCGCACCAATAAGGATAAGTACATTATAAGATACTATTGACCGATACTGATTGTTGATTGGCAAACTGTTTGTGTCAAATTTTTAAGTTAAGGACAATTGCAGATTGTAGAATCTCTTGCGGTTGCCCTTAACGATATTCTGTCGCACTGACACTGACATCGGGGGTCTTAACTTTGACTTGTTAAATGAAGGAGTCACATTCTATTTCTTTACAACCACATTTTCACCAGTTAAATTTGAGGGATCACTGAACTCACCGAACTGTGTTTGTGAGGAAAGAATCAATGGGGATTTCGTTTGCGAGCTCACATATTTTAATTTAATCCATATTGCCTGCCTGCATATGTCCCCTGCATAGATGGTGACCCAAGTACTGAATGATCCAAGAGAGAGTTTATGAGGCCTGAGGTATTTCTCTCTCTCTTTCTCCCTTTCTCTTTCTCTCTCTCTCTTTCTCCCTTTCTCTTTCTCTTTCTCTCTCTCTCTCTCTCTCTCTCTCTCTCTCTCTGCAGTGGATGTGGAGAAGCTGACTGGCCTGGGCTCGGAGGGGGAAGATGAGGGCGTGGGGTGGGGCATGGAGACCCATGACATCTATGACAAAAGCAGCCTAACACCCAGCGAGGGCACCGAGACAGCCAGCCCCGCCCACTACGCCAACTCCCATTCCCCAAGCCCCGCCCACTATGCCAACTCCCAGCCCCTGAGCCCCACCCACTATGCCAACTCCCAGCCCCCAAGCCCTGCCCACTATGCCAACTCCCAGCCCCTGAGCCCCACCCACTATGCCAACTCCCAGCCCCCAAGCCCTGCCCACTATGCCAACTCCCAGCCCCCAAGCCCGCCCCTATGCCAACTCCCAGCCCCCAAGCCCCGCCCATTATGCAACTCCCAGCCCCCAAGCCCCACCCACTATGACAACTCCCAGCCCCCAAGCCCCGTCCACTATGTCAACTCCCAGCCCCTGAGCCCCACCCACTATGCCAACTCCCAGCCCCTGAGCCCCGCCCACAGCACCAACTCCCAGCCTCTGAACCCCACCCACAGCTGGACGGGGGGTCCTCCCAACACCAGCACCCCAGGGAAGAGAGAGGGGCACAGGGACAAGCTAATGATTTACAGTAAGAGCCACTTCGTTACATTAGATTAGCATGTGGAAATACCAGATATGCATTCAACTCCTAAATACCTGTAACAATGCATGCATAATTAAGGATCATGTATCTGTAAAATACATTACAACTCATATACAACAGTCCACACTAGGGAGAGACTCACTTTCTACAGTAAGCACACTTACTGTTGGTTAGAGGGACACCAAGAATGTATGGTAAGCACACATTGGTTTGAGTGAGACTTGGTGTCTGTGGTAAACACACAACTGTAGGCTGGTTATATAACAGCAGAGGTATTCATTAATTTCAGCAAGGTGAGGCTGACCAGGTGTGCATCATATATTCAGCTGCATCGCCACTCTGAGTTTAGAAATTTCTGGCTGGGGCAGTAATTTTTGCCAAAACCAGTGTAAGAAGCTGAAAAATATTTTTACCTCACAGTGTGTTTCTTAGACCTGATGGAGCAGGTAACATCAAGTGATGCCTGCAGCCATCATTGGAGTTAGTAACTGTAGAGTAGAGTACAGTAGAGTAGTGTAGAGTAGAGTGGAGTACAGTAGATTAGAATAGAGTACAGTAGTGTATAGTACAGTAGATTAGAGTGGATTAGAGTAGAGTAGATTAGAGTAGAGTAGTGTAGAGTACGGTAGATTAGAATAGAGTAGTGTAGAGTACAGTAGAGTAACAGTAGATTAGAGTGCAGTAGAATAGAGTAGAGTAGTGTAGAGTGCAGTAGAGTAACAGTAGATTAGAGTGGATTAAAGTAGAGTACATTATATTAGAGTACAGTAGATTAGAGTACTGTAGTGTAGAGTGCAGTAGAGTAACAGTAGATTAGAGTAGAGTAGATTAGATTAGAGTGCAGTAGAATAGAGTAGAGTAGTGTAGAGTGCAGTAGAGTAACAGTAGATTAGAGTGTATTAGAGTAGAGTAGATTAGATTAGAGTGCAGTAGAATACAGAAATCTTTATTATCCTTGGGGCGACACCCTGTTTCAACCCCAGGCACAGGGGCTTGTAATGTTATGAAACAGGGCTGCACCTCTGAGGCAGTGATTGTACTATAGTACACCATTTACACTCCAGAGACTGTACTATACTACTCTACCTATGCTCTAGAGACTGTACTATACTACACCATTTACGCTCTAGAGACTGTACTATACTACACCATTTAAGCACTAGAGACTGTACTATACTACACCATATACACTCCAGAGACTGTACTATACTACTCTACCTATGCTCTAGAGACTGTACTATACTACACCATTTACGCTCTAGAGACTACTATGATACACCATTTATGCTCTGGATACTGTAATATACTACACTATTTACACTCTAGTGACTAATATACTTCACCATTTATGCTCTAGATACTGTAATATACTACACCATTTACACTCCAGAGACTGTACTATACTACGCTACCTATGCTCTAGAGACTGTACTATACTACACCATTTACGCTCTAGAGACTGTACTATACTACACCATTTAAGCACTAGAGACTGTACTATACTACACCATTTACACTCCAGAGACTGTACTATACTACGCTACCTATGGTCTAGAGACTGTTCTATACTACACCATTTACGCTCTAGAGACTACTATGATACACCATTTACACTCTAGTGACTGTAATATACTACACAATTTACACTCTAGTGACTGTAATATACTACACAATTTATGCTCTAGTGACTGTAATATACTACACAATTTATGCACTAGAGACTGTACTATACTACACCATTTAAGCACTAGAGACTGTACTATAATACACCATTTAAGCTCTAGAGACTGCTATACTACACCATTTACACTCTAGAGACTGTACTATACTATACCATTTACACCCTAGAAACTGTACTATACTACACCATTTACACTGTACAGATTGTACTATACTACACCATTTACACTCTAGACCGTACTATACTACACCATTTACGCTCTAGAGACTGTACTATACTATACCATTTACACTCTAGAAACTGTACTATACTACACCATTTACACTGTACAGACTGTACTATACAACACCGTTTACGCTCTAGAGACTGTGCTATATTATGTCATTTACACTGTACAGACTGTACTATACTACACCATTTAAACTATAGAGACTGCACTAAACGACAACATTTACGCTCTTGAGACTGTACTATACTACACCATTTACGCTCTAGACTGTACTATAATACACCATTTACACTGTACAGACTGTACTATACTACACCATTTAAGCACTAGAGACTGTACTATACTACACCATTTAAACTATAGAGACTTCACTAAACTACAACATTTACGCTCTAGAGACTACTCTGAGACACCATTTACACTCTAGTGACTGTAGTATACTACACCATTTACACTGTACAGATTGTACTATACTACACCATTTACACTCTAGACCGTACTATACTACACCATTTACACTCTAGAGACTGTACTATACTACACCATTTACACTCTAGAGACTGTACTATACTACATCATTTACACTCTAGACTGTACTAAACTACACCATTTACACCTTAGAGACTGTACTATACTACACCGTTTACATTGTACAGACTGTACTATACTACACCATTTACACTCTAGAGACTGTACTAAACTACACCATTTACACTCTAGAGACTGTACTATACTACACCGTTTACGCTCTAGAGACTGTACTATACTACACCATTTACACTCTAGAGACTGTACTATACTACACCGTTTACACTCTGTCTGAGGCTCAGGTCCTGAGGGGTCACTCAAATACCCTGGAGCAAAATATTCAGTGGCCTCACAACTGGAACTGCTTCAGTAAATTACTCAGTTGTATAAGCGAACTGTAAAGGATGTTATAGGTGTAGGTTGTTTTGGATATGACTGTCTGCTAAACGCCTAAAATATAAATTCTGTGTGGTTATTTCATCATTTCACCTTTTCAACCTCAGCAAGTAAAACTCCATACGCAATAAAATATGACAGATATATGAAAACTTCTCCCACACAAGAACAAAGAGCAACTTCAAAATGAAATCAAAACTGGGTGAATGAGTGTTCATGTTATTTCAGTGAGATGGGAGCAGTAAATAGGCTGTGTGGGTCCTCACACACGCGTACACACACACATACACACACTCATACACACACACACACACACACATACATACACACACACTCACATGCAGGCACACACACTCATACACACACACACATACATACATACATGCTCACATACAGACACACACGCACACTCATACACACAGACTCATGCGTGCACACACACATGCGTGCACACACACTCACCTACATGCACACACACACACATACACACGCACACACAGTGTCTCAGTTTTTTTCTTTCTTTCAGAAGTGTCCTTTCCTAAGACCCCTTCTTTAGCTCTGTTCATCCTTCTTCTTCAGCCGGGAAATTTCAGCCGAGTGTTTGTGGTGAAGACTACGATGCTCAGTGTAATCTTCAGCACACTGGGGAAAGATCAGAGCTTGTGTTTGTGGTGTAGACCACGATGCTCAGTGTAATCTGCAGCACACTGGGGAAAGATCAGAGCTTGCGTTTGTGGTGTAGACTACAATGCTCAGTATAATCTGCAGCACAATGGGGAAAGATCAGAGCTTGTGTTTGTGGTGTAGACTACGATGCTCAGTGTAATCTGCAGCACACTGGGGAAAGATCAGAGCTTGTGTTTGTGGTGTAGACTACGATGCTCAGTGTAATCTGCAGCACACTGGGGAAAGATCAGAGCTTGTGTTTGTGGTGTAGACTACGATGCTCAGTGTAATCTTCAGAACACTGGGGAAAGATCAGAGCTTGCGTTTGTGGTGTAGACCACAATGCTCAGTATAATCTGCAGCACAATGGAGAAAGATCAGAGCTTGTGTTTGTGGTGTAGACCACGATGCTCAGTGTAATCTGCAGCACACTGGGGAAAGATCAGAGTTTGTGGTGTAGACCTGCATTTGTGGTGTAGACTACGATGCTCAGTGTAATCGGCTGCACACTGGGGAAAGATCAGAGCTTGCGTTTGTGGTGTAGACTACAATGCTCAGTATAATCTGCAGCACAATGGGGAAAGATCAGAGCTTGTGTTTGTGGTGTAGACTACGATGCTCAGTGTAATCTGCAGCACACTGGGGAAAGATCAGAGCTTGTGTTTGTGGTGTAGACTACGATGCTCATTGTAATCTGCAGCACACTGGGGAAAGATCAGAGCTTGTGTTTGTGGTGTAGACTACGATGCTCAGTGTAATCTTCAGAACACTGGGGAAAGATCAGAGCTTGCGTTTGTGGTGTAGACTACAATGCTCAGTATAATCTGCAGCACAATGGGGAAAGATCAGAGCTTGTGTTTGTGGTGTAGACCACGATGCTCAGTGTAATCTGCAGCACACTGGGGAAAGATCAGAGTTTGTGGTGTAGACCTGCATTTGTGGTGTAGACTACGATGCTCAGTGTAATCGGCTGCACACTGGGGAAAGATCAGAGCTTGTGTTTGTGGTGTAGACCACGATGCTCAGTGTAATCGGCAGCACACTGGGGAAAGATCAGAGCTTGTGTTTGTGGTGTAGACTTCGATGCTCAGTGTAATCGGCAGCACACTGGGGAAAGACCAGAGCTTACGTTTGTGGTGTAGACCACGATGCTCAGTGTAATCGTCAGCACGCTGGCGCTGAACGGTGCTGAAGCCTTATGGCTTGGATTAGCAGTCCTTGTTTCCCAGGCCAGCTCCTTCATTCGATTGGAATGGAGGCTGAAATGGATCAGCGCGCCAAGGCGACGCTGTGTTGATGGAACACATATACCAGCATGCGCACATGTGCCCGCAGATATGACGTGCACTTGCTCGCTGTCCCACACGCACGCTGTGTCTGAGTGTCTGTTCCTGTCCTTCTATATGCGCTGCTTTTGTGAATTAAAATCTGGACCTCTACAGTTTACCACATGGGCTCCATGGAGCCCTGGGGGTCCTCCACAGCACAGTGTACCGGCCAGACTGGATGTGCAGTGACTATACAGTAAATGGATTATGTAATCCTTTGAAATATATAATCTTTTGAAATGATTGCTGTTGAGTGAGGTGTGCTTAGGGTCGGAGTGAAAACCTACAGGAGAGTACAGTAGATCTCCTGGAACAGGGTTGGGCAGTCCTGTGTTAGCTGATCAATCCCATTTAGATTCTGCAAGGATTTATTAGTTTTGATTTAATTTATTCATTTATTTATTTGGGGTGGCAGTGTAGTATAATGGGTAAGGAGTTTGTCTTGTGACCTGAAGGTCGCAGGTTCGATTCCCTGCTAGGACACTGCCGTTGTGCCCTTGAGCAAGGTACTTAACCTGCATTGCTTCAGTATATATCCAGCTGTACAAATGGATACAATGTGAATGCAATGTAAAAATGTTGTGTAAGTCGCTCTGGATAGGAGCGTCTGCTAAATGCCTGTAATGTATAATGTATTAGTATTTAACAGCAGGTTGGTTGGCTTGCTAATGTTGACTGAGCTGAAGCGGAACCGAGCCGCAGGTCGCGCTGCTTCCTCGGGATCTCGCGGCAGAGCGCGGCGCAGCTGACTCGCGAGCGGGCGAATCGGACGAGGACTAACGCGGTCGCCTCTGTTTCCCCGCGCGGCGGCGTCCAGGTCACAGCGACCCCAGAGCGGCGGAGGACTCGGCCCATTACGACTTCCTGATGCAGCTCCGGCAGGCCTCGAACCCGGGACCCTGGCCTGAAGGACACGCCCACAACGGAGCCGCGGGCGTCTACCGCCCGGCCCGGCCCCCCCGCGAGGGCACGCGCCCGCCCTGCTGGTCGCCAGGGAAACAGGACTCACCCGAGGGACACGGTAAGGGAGGGTGAAATTTAGGGACAGGGGTTCCCCAACCCCCAACCCTTTCTGGATAGAGTCCATTCCATGCACGTTCACTCCAGTCAGATTATCCCTTTGCTGAGCACTGTTCTAGAACTCTGTTGCATTCAGCTGCCAGTAGTGATTGTTACATCAGCATTAGAATGTTCAGCTAAAAAAATTCTAATCACATATTTGTGACCTCACACCTTAAAGGGCGAGACACTGTATTTGTTCAGTCCTCTGCACCCGTTGCCGTGTGTGCGCAGTTACATGGGGACATGCTAATTCCAAATATGAAGATATTTCGAGCTACATTTCAATATGGGTGAGTCACAGAAAATTTATTTTTATGTTAAGTGGGTCACAGGCTCAGAAAGTCTGGGAATCCCCGTCTAAGAGCTACAAGACAACACAACACACAGGAGAATACAAAACCATGTGAAAACCAGCTGTTATATAACAACCTTAATGCAAACCTCCTTGTGAATAAATTCAAGAAGAATAAATTGCCCTAATGAATCAAAATCAGCTACCAGTCCAAGCTAAGGGCACTGAGCACACAAGCGCTGGTTTAAAAGAGATGGCTTTGGCTGCCCGTTTGGAACTGTGTTCAAACATGAGGTACATCGCAGGTAAAATCTCCGAATGTTAATCAGTGATTTTGAGGGATGGCCAAGGAATCGCCATCGTCTGAACTCCGAGAATGTGAGTGTGGCTGAAAGTGGGGGACGGAAGGTGTGGTGTTTAAGGTTGTGTACTTACAGTATAATCATATAAGTGTACAAGTATATTGTACTCCTTTTAAACAAAGCATAGGGATAGAAATGTATAGTTGCGGTTGTAGTACAGACTTCAGGACCTTAAAGGCTAATCGGTGCAACTTGTAAAGAGGACACTGTTCTTGCGTCACTCAACTTTACCCTGGTCATTTCTGAGAAAATCCCCCATACACAAATTGTGTGGCGTGTGTAAGAACACCGAAAAGACGCAGAGGGCTCGTTGCTGAATTTGGCTTGGCTTGTGTGCGGTGACACATGCGCTCTTCAGCAACATGCTCTCCGTTTTAGAGCACGAAGCCTTTTTCTCTGCGTCTCAGGCTTCAAACACAGAGTCATCTGTGCCACTTGAAGAGGCTATATTTAGGCTGTGCAGGAAAGCAGCCCCGCCCTTCGCCTGTCCCGCACGATGTCACACGGGCTTCCAGAGAGACGGGGACTGCCTGTTCTCTCTTCTTTCTCCCCTCGTCTTCTCTGTCACCATGTGTGGGAGCTCAGCTCTGGCATCGCTAGTTCGGTCTGCGGGAGCTCAGCTCTGGCATCGCAAGTTCGGTCTGCGAGTCTGACGCAGGCTGATGCAGTCGTTGCATCACGCAGTGGAAGAAGACAAATCAGATGTGCACCCTGCTCTCTTTCTTTTCTCTCTCCCTCTCTCTCTCGCTCTATGCCTCTTTCTTTTCTCTCTCCCTCTCTCTCGCTCTATGCCTGTGCTGGGTGCATTGGTTTTGTTTTTTGTTGTTTGGGCGGTTTTATGTATTTGAAGTCCTGTTTTTTTTTGCGTTGGAACAATGCCTCAATAAAAGGGGTTTTTAAAATCAAAATCTCTCTCTCTCTCTCGCTCTCTCTCTCTTTCCCCCTCTGTTCAGTAAAAACCTGCTCACCAAAGGCACATTTTAATATTATATATCATTTAATATTCGAAACCCACAGAACAGGAAGCTGAGGAGTGGGTCTGTCCAATTAGATTGCATCACCAAGCTTGTTTTGAGACAAAATGGCCCCAGGCCAAAATTGCTCGTAGTTTGTTACGTCTCTTGTACTAATGAGCCCACATTATTGTTTCTCAATGATAAAATCACACTTAAAGGCAGACCTGGTGATGACCTAACTGCTTCTCACTCCTGCTCTGCTCTGGGGAGATTTGGATCTGTGATAGCGGATATGCATTTTCTCTCAATAAATAGAAAATACTGTGATGGGTGCCTTTGTTTAATTCATAATTAATTGAAAATTATTATTTAATGTTTTCCTGAAATGGCCACCAGAGCCTTTGAGTTTCACTGATACCGCTTTGACAGCTGCAGCATGTGCTAAACTTACGATCAGGGCAGGGGTCTCTCCCTTAAATTTGGAAATGTATTTTTCAATTCACTCCAGTTGTACAGTTGAGGCCAAAAGTTTACATACACAGAGGCTAAAGTTATTCAAATTCAGTTTATAACAACTCTGCACATTTCATGTTACCATACATTTCTTTTGGCAAGTCAATTAGGGCATCTGCTTTGTTCACATCAGAGGTAATTTTAAAACAATCGATTAGCGACAGATTTATTTCAGCTTTAATTCACTATATCAGAATTCCAGTGGGTCACAAGTTTACATACACCAAGTTGACAACCGCACCGACAGATGTAAGTACTGAACTATAATAGTGGCTGAGCCGTAATGCTAGCAGAGCCGTAATGGTAGCTGAGCTGTAATGGTGGCTGAGCCGTAATGTTAGCTTAGCCGTAATGTTAGCAGATCCGTAATGCTAGCAGAGCAGTAATGGTGGCTGAGCCGTAATGGTATCAGAGCCGTAATGGTGGCTGAGCCGTAATGTTAGCTTAGCCGTAATGGTATCATAGCCGTAATGGTAGCAGAGCCGTAATGGTGGCTGAGCCGTAATGTTAGCTTAGCCGTAATGGTATCATAGCCGTAATGGTAGCTGAGCCGTAATGCTAGCAGAGCCGTAATAGTGGCTGAGCCACAATGCTAGCTTAGCCGTAATGGTGGCTGAGCTGTAATGGTGGCTGAGCCATAATGTTAGCTTAGCCGTAATGGTGGCTGAGCGGTAATGTTAGCTTAGCCGTAATGGTATCAGAGCCGTAATGGTAGCTGAGCCGTAATGCTAGCTTAGCCATAATGCTAGCAGAGCCGTAATGGTGGCTGAGCCGTAATGTTAGCAGAGCCGTAATGCTAGCAGAGCGTTAATGGTGGCTGAGCCGTAATGCTAGCAGAGCAGTAATGGTGGCTGAGCCGTAATGCTAGAAGAGCCGTAATGGTGGCTGAGCCATAATGCTAGCAGAGCAGTAATGGTGGCTGAGCCGTAATGCTAGAAGAGCCGTAATGGTGGCTGAGCCATAATGCTAGCAGAGCAGTAATGGTGGCTGAGCCGTAATGCTAGAAGAGCCGTAATGGTGGCTGAGCCTAATGCTAGCAGAGCAGTAATGGTGGCTGAGCCGTAATGCTAGAAGAGCCGTAATGGTGGCTGAGCCATAATGCTAGCAGCAGTAATGGTGGCTGAGCCGTAATGCTAGAAGAGCCGTAATGGTGGCTGAGCCATAATGCTAGCAGAGCAGTAATGGTGGCTGAGCCGTAATGCTAGAAGAGCCGTAATGGTGGCTGAGCCATAATGCTAGCAGAGCCATAATGGTGGCTGTGCAGACATGGGTTCAGCCCCCCTCTCCCTTGTCTGTGGTCCGCAGAGCCGCCCCCTGCCAGCGCGGAAGGCCTGAGGTCTGTTCTGGCGTGCCCGTTCTGCCAGCGCACCTACCGGAGGGACGCGGCCCTGCGCGAACACGTGCGCTTCTGCCAGGAGCGGGACGGCAGCGGCCGTCTGGACTGCCCGCTGTGTGGCTACAGCTCCCCCTACAGGGCTCAGATGGAGCGGCACATGGCCATGCACAGTCTGGCGCACAGCAAGGTAAGGTGGGGGGGTCTGGGGGGTGTCACTCACGTTTCTGTCAATCAGGGAATGGCGATGTCTCACTTCAGGCCAGTGACAGTCAGTCTCTGAGTTTGAAAATGTTTTGTTTGTAATTAAAGAATCTGAATTTGTGTTCATTTCTTGAACTGACTGAATTCAAATAGGATTGACTCCAACTGTGGCCTCCTTTGATTAACACAGCTATCAGGGACAGCAGCTCCCTGTGTGTGTGTGTGTGTGTGTGAGTGTGTGTGTGTGTGTGCATGTGTGTATGTGTGTGTGTGCGTGCACGCATGTGTGTGTGTGTGCATGTGCGCATGTGTGTATGTGTGTGTGTGCATGCGTGCGCATGTGTATATGTGTGTGAGTGTGTGTATGTGTGCGTGCATGCACGTGTGTGTGTGTGTGTGTGCATGTGTGTATGTGTGTGTGTGTGCGTGTGTGTGCATGCGTGCGCATGTGTATATGTGTGTGAGTGTGTGTATGTGTGCGTGCATGCACGTGTGTGTGTGTGTGTGTGTGTGTGCATGTGTGTGTATGTTCGCTGCTGCAGCTCTATATTCCAACACTTGCTTTTTAACAGTGCACCCAACCTAACAGCTTAATGTAAAAAATGTTTAAGTCCGTCTGGGGCTCTGTTTCAGGTTCTTCCTTCCTTCCTTCCTTCGGACGCTATCTTGATGTCACGGTTAAAGTGTTAAAGATCTAAGATATCCCAGACATCGAGCAATCGCACGCGGGCCCTTTGTATAACTATAACAGTCTCAAATACAAGTTTTAAAACGTGTTTCTGTACAGCATGCGACCATGTACGACCCCGCGGTGGAGAACAGGAAGTTTAAATGCCTGCAGTGTGGAAAAGCCTTCAAATATAAGCACCATCTGAAAGAGCATCTCCGTATCCACAGCGGTAAGACCTGTAATCCCTCAACGAATCATTTTCATCTAGTCTTCAAATGTACAGAAGTAGCACTGAACAGTTCTTTACCATATTCAGAGTTCGGAGGTTGTATTGGGATCTGTATGTTGGTGTACACATATATCTTTGGTCGTTTTGTTCATGTATTACAGGTTTTTTACATTTATTTTCAGTTTTTTTTTTGTTTTTTGTTTATGTATAGATTGTCGTATATTGTATATTGTTCTCTTTAGATACAAGAACTAATTATTAGATTTTCCTTTACTGTGTTTATGGGTGGTTTTATTGATCAGCTGATTGATTAATGGATCCTTAGGCGCACTGACCTCTGTTTCCGCATGCAGGGGAGAAGCCGTACGAATGCGCCAACTGCAAGAAGCGCTTCTCGCATTCGGGCTCGTACAGCTCACACCTGAGCAGCAAGAAGTGCCTGAGCGGGGGCGGAGCGGGAGGGGCGCTCAACGGACAGGTGTACGCCACGTACCTGCGCAGCTCCTCCCCGGGCTCACCCCCTGCTGGCCACGAGCGGAACAGCGGCAAGGGCTCGCCGTACGCCTTCCCGAGCCCCAGGGCGCTGCTGGACCGGCCCGGGGCGGGGCAGCCGGAGCAGGCGCTGCTGGAGGGGTCCCGCCTCGCCCACGGCCAGGAGCCCCCGGGGCTCTGGGACCCCGCTTCTGAATTCTACCGGGCAGACCTGTACAGGTGCACTAGCCTGTTGCCGTACCTACACGGCGGGGACAAGTTCGGGCGCGTCCTGCAGGAGATGCTGAGGAGGGGCGGGGCGCACGGGGAGGAGGGCGTCGCCGGGGTGGGGGAGGGCGGAGCCCAGGGGGAGGGGCCTGGGGTGAGGGGGGCGGAGCTGGAGGAGGGCGGGGTCACGTGCCGCTGGTGCTCTCAGCTCTTCCCAAACCACGCGGTGCTGGTGCAGCACGAGCGCTACCTGTGCAGGATGAACCGGGACGGCCTGGAGGCGCTGGAGTGCCCCCCGCAGGGCAGGGGCAAAGCGGCGTCCCAGGCCGCCACCGCCGCCCTGCCGCACCACGCCCACAAGGCCAACGGCTTCGGTGGGGAGAGGTCCCCAATCCGCCGGTCCTCCTGGCCCCCCCTGCCCCAGCGCTCCCCCCTCCTCCGCCACCCCGACCCCCCGGGGTCCCGCCCCCTCTGGCCCACGCAGGAGGCTGGCAGCCCCAGCCCCGCCCACCACCCCGCCAGCCCCGCCCACCACACCGCCAGCCCCGCCTCCCCGTCATTCCTGGAGAGGCGGCGCGGGGCGCCCAGAGGGTTCGACTCGCCCCTCTGCCTGGACCTGTCGGCCCACGCCCCCGCCTGCTCCCCCCCGAGCAGGCCCACGCCCCCCTGCGGGACCCCCAGCTCGGCCGGCTCCCAAAGCGAGCCCCTGGACCTCTCCCTGCCCAAGCCTCGCTGGGCCTCAGGGGGAGAGCGACGCTGCAGCAGTGCGACTCTGCCCGGCGACAGGAGGCCCGCCCCGCCCCCGCCCCCACCCCCACCCCAGACCCCCGGGGCCTACGGCGGGACGCCCGCGTTTGGGGGCCCCATGTACAGTGCCTTTCCCCTCTTCAACCCCGTCATGCCTGTGGGACACCACGACAGCCTCTCCCCCCTGTCCTTCAACCCCCCCGCCCAGAACAGCCTGCCCCCCCTGCCCTACATGCTGGAGTCCGACACCGAGTCCTTTCTCAAGAGGGTCCATCAGGATCGCCAGACGTTACTGGTAAGAGTTCACCCCCCCAAACACTGCCAGTCAACTGATCCGCTAGGTTAGGGGTCTGACCCCGGAGACCAGCAGTGCTGCTGGTTTTCATTCTTCCCCTCCAATCAGGGGTAGATTACTGCCTGGGACACCAGGTGAACTAAATCTCCAGCCAATCAGTGGCATCGATTGATCAATGAACTATCAGGCAGAAGATAAAACCAGCTGCACTACTGGCCTTGAGGAGCAGAATTCAGCTGACCAGGTCTAGGCACATACATAGGTAGAAATGAAATAAACATATCAATAATAAAACAATATTTCATTTTGTAGTTATATTGTGTTATATTGGATTACATACTCTATTTCTCTTATTAAAAAGGTGAATAACACAGTGATTAGTCCTGGTGTTTAGGATGACAAACATTTTTACCAGTTACTCATTTTCTCAGTTTCCACAGGCTTGCAGATTTTATGAATCTGTGTTTCACAGACGCCGATTTAGCCTAGCCCTAGACTAAATTCAGTTTAGGAATGAGATTCTCCAAACCAAGGACTAAGCTACGGCAGGAGTTATCGTATTAGACTGAAAGCGATTACCTTCAGTAAGTGCAGTGCAAGCTGCATTCTCTTCCTGGTCTCTTGTTTGCATTTTAAATGGTGTTTTTTTTAACTTATTAGAGCTCAGTGAAATTCATTGGCAGGTACTGCATTCAAGTAGGTACATTTGGAAAGTGTGCTAAGTCAGAGGAGGTCCTATTTCAAAGCCACGCGAACACGTTTGACATCAAATGAAGTTTCCTGTGTTTTGTTTATTTTATTTCATTTGATCTTTGGCTTTCTTTTGGCTGAATCAGGTCATGTGAAGGTTGAAAGTTAAAAAGCATTTTTTTTTTTTCTGGTTCTTTAAAGTCGACTGCAAGCGCGCACGAGTGGAAATGAAAGTGCTTCCTGTACAGAGAAACTTCCTGTCACTCGCATCCCGGCATCATCAAGTGCCCTCTACATAACACTTCTGATTGGCTAGAAGTGACAGAACCCAGCCAGCCTGCCCCTCCCATTTTAATCTTGTTTTTTTTTTCAATTATAGCCATCTTACAAACAGATATATCAGAAAGAGAAAAACGGCATTTTAATCTCATTTCATTCGTTGAAATCGAAAAGGAACACAGTCCCAACTTTCACCTGCAGTGAACTGGTGAGCGTCTCACCTGCGGTGTACTCGTGAGCGTCTCACCTGCGGTGTGCTGGTGAGAGCGTCTCACCTGCGGTGTGCTGGGAGAGCGTGTCCTCACATAGCCCGTGGAGCCTGAGAAACAGCTGAGCGGCAGAACGCCGCGGGCACGCGAGCACGCGTCACGCGCGGTGACATTTCGCAGCCCGCCTCGCGCACCTTTGCGGGGGCAGTCTCTCCGCACAGGTCAGTCCAGCTGGCGCCCATGTGGCCCTTTGATGTGCTCGCGGAGAGAGAGGTCACATGGGGGAACTCCAGCGGCGCTTCTCAAAAGAGTAACGCTCTGAGTAATGTCCGGAGGAGTCATTCACGCCTCAAATTTACACATTGCTGTCACTTGTGTTAAATACCGCGCATAGCGCGCGTATTTTACTGGAATCACCACAGAAGTAGAGTGTTTAAAAAAAAAAAGTGCTTGTACAACGGCGCAAGAGATTCGCATTATTTTTGAATGACTGAGAGCCGCTCAAGGTTGAAATTCTCCCGCGCTGCTCGCGTTATCTGTCGACGGCATCCGTTTCCTGAAGGCGTTAGCAAACACTGGCGCCGCGGTTTGAGTCCGGCCTGTCTGCCAGTCGGCTGCCAGCCTCGTGCCCCCCTTCCGTGCCTCCCTGCCACGAGCACCGCGCGACGAAACGTGCAGAGCGAGTTCAGCCAGGAAGCGCTTTCTGCGGTCGACCATCGGCTGCATGACCTCATACTCCAGCCAATCACACGCGCGCCTTTTTAAAACCGGCCGCCAGACCTCTCCAGTTCTGCTTTTGCGTGCTCGCCTCGCTACTGCTCACTACACCACCCCCGCTTCCACCTGCTGTTTGGACCTGTTTTTAGGCACTGAGGGGTTTTTTTACGTTTCCCTTGTCAGTTGGGATGATGTAACATGCTCTCTGTTCGATAGGTCAGTACACGCTGGCACGTGCTCAGATGTACCCAAACCAGATACGTTCAGCACCAAACCAAAATAACGTTGCGTACTCATTCATGCATTTAATCTAAATACGGGCGTTGTCATATCTGAAGTATATTTGCTGAAAGGGGTGCAGCTCAGAGCTGTAACCCCGCCCACTTTTGGGATGTCACCAGTATTTTCTAACCAATGACATGAAAGGATGAGACGCAGGGAGACGCGATTGAATAGCGATAGGAGGTGTGTGGGGAACTACGTCAGGCTTTCTGAAAATCTGACTACGAGTCACTATATCCATTACAGAAGTTACATGTTACCATTACAGAAAGTATCAGACACGTTACACCTTACAGAATCACTTACACCATTACAGAAGTATCACGTTACATCCATTACAGAAGTATCACGTTACATCCATTACAGAAGTATCACGTTACATCCATTACAGAAGTATCACGTTACATCCATTACAGAAGTATCACGTTACATCCATTACAGAAGTATCACGTTACATCCATTACGAAGACAGTATCTACAGAGTATCATTACATCCATTACAGAAGTTATACAGAAGATAGTTACATCCATTACAGAAGTATCATGTTACATCCATTACCGAAGTATCATGTTACATCCATAGCAGAAGTATCACGTTACATCCATTACAGAAGTATGGAGGGGTTCTAAATGAGAACATGGAGGGGTGTGCATGGAGGGGTTCTAAAGGAGAACATGGAGGGCTGGGCATGGAGGGGTTCTGAAGGAGAACATGCAGGGGTGTGCATGGAGGGGTTCTAAAGGAGAACCGGTTTGTGGTGTTTCAGAGCGAGGCGCTGAGCCGGGGGTGTCTGGACTACCTGCCTCTGATGGAGGATGGAGCTGAAGGGGAGGGCGGGCCCGGGAGGAAGAGGCTGAAGAAGACGGACGAGGGTCTGTACGCCTGCGACATCTGCGACAAGACCTTCCAGAAAAGCAGCTCCCTCCTGAGGCACAAGTATGAGCACACAGGTATGCTCCTCATTCACCTGTACACACAGGTACGCAATACACTCACCTGTACACACAGGTATGCACTACACTCACCTGTACACACAGGTACGCACTACACTCACCTGTACACACAGGTATGCACTGAACACACCTGTACACACAGGTACACACTACACTCACCTGTACACACAGGTACGCACTGAACACACCTGTACACACAGGTATGCACTGCACACACCTGTACACACAGGTACGCACGACACCTGTACAACGGTACACTACACTCGTAACCAGAGCACTCACTCACCTGTACACACCGGTACGCACTGAACACACCTGTACACACAGGTATGCATGGCACGCACCTGTACACACAGGTACGCAATACACTCACCTGTACACACAGGTACGCAATACACTCACTTGTACACACAGGTATGCACGGCACGCACCTGTACACACAGGTACGCACTACACTCACCTGTACACACAGTTATGCACTGCACACCCCTGTACTCACAGGTACGCACTACACTCACCTGTACACACAGGTACGCACTGAACACACAAGTAGCAGAAAACCCACCAGGGCATTTTAGGTGCTTGTTTAGAGACTGAGGACTGAGCATGCCCCCTACAGGGTGTTTTAGGGGATTGATTCGAAACTGGGGACTGAGCCCCCTGCAGGGCATTTAGGGGATTGATTAGAGACTGGGGACTGAGCATGCTCTCTGCAGGGCTTTTAGGGGATTGATTAGAGACTGGAGACTGAGCATGCCCCCTGCAGAGTGTTTTAGGGGATTGATTAGATACTGGGGACTGAGCATGCCCCCTGCAGGGTGTGTAGGGGATTGATTAGAGACTGGGGACTGAGCATGCCCCCTGCAGGGTGTGTAGGGGATTGATTAGAGACTGGGGACTGAGCATGCCCCCTGCAGGGTGTTTTAGGGGATTGATTAGAGACTGGGGACTGAGCATGCCTCCTGCAGGGTGTTTTAGGGGATTGATTAGAGACTGGGGACTGAGCATGCCTCCTGCAGGGTGTGTAGGGGATTGATTAGAGACTGGGGACTGAGCATGCCCCCTGCAGGTGTGTAGGGGATTGATTAGAGACTGGGGACTGAGCATGCCCCTGCAGGGTGTGTAGGGGATTGATTAGAGACTGGGGACTGAGCATGCCCCCTGCAGGGTGTGTAGGGGATTGATTAGAGACTGGGGACTGAGCATGCCCCCTGCAGGGTGTGTAGGGGATTGATTAGAGACTGGGGACTGAGCATGCCCCTTGCAGGTGTGTAGGGGATTGATTAGAGACTGGGGACTGAGCATGCCTCCTGCAGGTGTTTAGGGGATTATTAGAGACTGGAGACTGAGCATGCCCCCTGCAGAGTGTGTAGGGGATTGATTAGAGACTGGGGACTGAGCATGCCTCCTGCAGGGTGTGTAGGGGATTGATTAGAGACTGGGGACTGAGCATGCCCCCTGCAGGGTGTTTAGGGGATTGATTAGAGACTGGAGACTGAGCATGCTCCCTGCAGGGTGTGTAGGGGATTGATTAGATCCTGGGGACTGAGCATGCTCCCTGCAGGGTGTGTAGGGGATTGATTAGAGACTGGGGACTGAGCATGCCTCCTGCAGGGTGTTTTAGGGGATTGATTAGAGACTGGAGACTGAGCATGCCCCCTGCAGGGTGTTTAGGGGATTGATTAGATCCTGGGGACTGAGCATGCCTCCTGCAGGGTGTTTTAGGGGATTGATTAGAGACTGGGGACTGAGCATGCCCCCTGCAGGGTGTGTAGGGGATTGATTAGAGACTGGGGACTGAGCATGCTCCCTGCAGGGTGTGTAGGGGATTGATTAGAGACTGGGGACTGAGCATGCCTCCTGCAGGGTGTGTAGGGGATTGATTAGATACTGGAGACTGAGCATGCCTCCTGCAGGGTGTGTAGGGGATTGATTAGAGACTGGGGACTGAGCATGCCCCCTGCAGGGTGTGTAGGGGATTGATTAGAGACTGGGGACTGAGCATGCCCCTGCAGGGTGTGTAGGGGATTGATTAGAGACTGGGGACTGAGCATGCCCCCTGCAGGGCCTTTAGGGGACTGATTGGAGACTGGGGACTGAGCATGCCCCCTGCAGGGTGTTTTAGGGGATTGATTAGAGACTGGGGACTGAGCATGCCTTCTGCAGTGTGTTCACACGTCCCTGCTCTTCCTCCTGCAGGCAAGCGTCCTCACGAGTGTGGGATCTGCAAAAAGGCCTTCAAGCACAAGCACCACCTGATCGAGCACAGCCGGCTGCACTCGGGGGAGAAGCCCTACCAGTGCGACAAGTGCGGCAAGCGCTTCTCCCACTCGGGCTCGTACTCGCAGCACATGAACCACCGCTACGCCTACTGCGGGCGCGACCCCGCTGACCCTGACCCCGCCCCCGACCTTGACCCCCTGCCCCTGCTGCCCCTGTCCCTCTACCGGCCGCGTGGCCGGGAGCTGGAGGGCGTGGCCCAGGAGGCGGGGCCGGGCGGGGCTCGCTTCCTCAGCACCTGCAGCTCGGACAGAGGGCTGAGGGAGGAGGAGGAGGAGGAGGAGGAGGAGGAGCGGACTGTAAGGGGGGCGGAGCTGGGGGCGGGAGGGGCCCTGACGGACAGGTCACTCCTGGCGCAGGGCGAAGAGCCGAGCGGCGCGGAGCCGGGGGCGGGGCTGGGGGCGGACCTGGGGGCGAAGCTGGGGGCGGAGCGTGAGGCCAGCGGGATGGCGGTAGCGGGGGAGGGCAGCCCCCAGAGGGACGGGGTTCAGGAGCGAGACGACGGAGACCGTGACACTGGCTAACGGCCACTGGGGAGACACGCCCACTGGGGAGACACGGTGTCTCCTACCACGGTCCGACAGGGAGCGGTTACCATGGAAACACTCCTCCAAAGGGACAGAAAGCCTGGCTGAATGCCGAAAAGGACGGCTGAACAGAAAGGACGGTTGATTGTGTCGCACAGATTTCACTCCAGGTGCTAGCAATTGGAGGCTGTGTCTACACAGACTAAGACCACGCCCTTGTGCGCATGACCACGCCCACATGCACGTGGCCACGCCCATGTGCACACGGCCACACCCACATGCACAGATCCCATGTAAAACACCACCACTCAGACAAGATTAATCTCTGCTGGTCTCAAAGCACAGGAGGTTGAGTTTTCTTATAAAAACACTCCGAAAATATATAAATTGTTTGAACCTAATTTGCAAGTGGTTTATTATTCAGCAAACATTCGATTTTTTTGAAGAGGAGATGAGGCGTGCTTATTTTTCCGTTTTTCTTTTATCCCTATTTTTATGTTCACGCCTGGACCTTTTGGAGAGTTTTGCATTTTTGAATCTCAATAAGGTCAAACACCACCCCCACCACCACTTCTGTCAATCCACAAATGTACGTGAATTCGCTGTTTTAAAGAGTATAAACAGACAGAGTTGGGTTTTCTGACTCTGGAAAAAAAATTATTATGGGTAATTTTCTTACTATATCGAAAAACTGTGTTTTTATACTGGACTGTCTCTGCCTCTGAGTACCTGGGCCATTGTGGAGGTTTGCTTTTACACAACACACGGTGTCATTAACACAAGGGAAACCAGTAGAAAATGCAAACAAAGACTTCAACCTCAAACTCGGAGGACTGTGCTCTCTCAGTCCCTCGGTGTCTCACAGTGCACAGCTCTGATAAGAACTAACTTCCTGTTTAGAAAGAAGAAAATAAACAGTTTACCTTGCGTAAAATCAGCCGCAGTAACACCGGAAAACCGCCGAGGTAGTGCTGCTTTTTGAGCCTCCCGAAAAAAAATATTGAAACTTTAATTTTTTTCCCTTATTGACGATAAGGATAGTCGAAGAAGATGCACGGTGTCAGACGTACGTTATCTGAAGAGGCGTGTTAGCAACAACCATGCTGAAATGCGTATCTGCAGCCAACTGGCCGTGCACGCTTCGGGCCAAGCACCAAATTAAAACTGATATTAAGGTTGTGTAACTTAATATAGTAGTATTTCATACTTGAATCTATTAAATATGGGACCCAAACAAATGATTAAAGGTGCAACCTATATTACTTTCCAGGGTCTGAGGATGCTCATGAGATGGAAAAAAAAAAAAAACGTTTGCCTCATGCGGGTGGTTTGGTTGAAGGTTTAGCAGGTATGGCTTGCCTGTGCTTTCTGGACGTGCTTAATTTCGTACTGTGTCATCATCAGTGCCTTTAGTCAAGTGCCTTCCATTTTGGATTCAGTCAGTCTAGCAGATAGTGCCTCTACATGGAGTTTCTATGCAAAGAAAATTTGTCTTTATTTTACACATAAAGACCGAGTTACTTTAGCTATTCTGTTCATATCGAATGAAACTGAGATATTTTGCACTGT
This sequence comes from Anguilla rostrata, assembly GCF_018555375.3. Classification (NCBI taxonomy): domain Eukaryota; kingdom Metazoa; phylum Chordata; class Actinopteri; order Anguilliformes; family Anguillidae; genus Anguilla; species Anguilla rostrata. The sequence goes on from NC_057945.1 coordinate 3,805,460, forward strand.
TTTTTACATTTTTAAACAGGTATTCAAGTGCAATTGTTTGTTTAGCCAGACCAGACTTATTGAAAACGAAGTTCCTGTCTGTATCTCTTTTTTATCTCGCAAAAATGAATGTTTTCTAAGTGACACCGATGTGCCTTACGCGTATAGTGCCGTGCGTTCAGTCCACGGGGCACTGGCATTAACGGAGTCTTGAGCTCGCGGTGCGCACCGATGAGCAAAACTTTCACATTCGTGCGCACCGATGAGCAAAACTTTCACATTCTCACCAGCTAGCAGTCGAGTGCTGGTACGTGTGATACGCTGGGACGTGCACTCCGCGACAGCTTCAGAACGTGGGCTGCGGCGCTGTCACGGAGGAGTTCTGGCCTCGAGCTGGGACGTCACTCCCCGCGGCCCTGGCAGACCTCAAACTCACTTCAGAGATCAATGCATTAACAATTTACGTCATTTGGCAGTTAATTTGCATAAAGAAACCCCCGCAGGGAGGTAGATTTCCCGGGGGTAAACTTTGCTTCAAACCCCGTGTCGCCTGAATGCCTTGTCCACGGACGCCGCTGTATTCAGGGTGGAACTGATGTTCCGTGCTCTTCGCGGCGTTATTAGAAGTGGAACTGTAACGCCACTGGTTCCCAAAATCAGCGGTACTCGAAGTTCTGTGGTTGCGTTCTGGTCCTCTGGATTTTTATTATGTCACATATATTTTTGTGAATGAAGACTTAACAGAATGCACAAATATTATGTTAATGTATTTACGCAATTGTATTGTTTTTTTATGGGCTAAACATTTTCCTTTGTTGGTTATGTTTTGTATTAATTTGTAAATATCTCTTAATAAAAAAATGTACATACAACATGTTCGGCTCGTGATAATTCTTCCGGATCATTACAGTAAAAATGCAAATATGGCTTTGACGTTTTTGACATTTGACATGTAGGCCAATTTCATGTAATTTTTCACTTCTCCCCAAAGTGTTCTGATGTAAGAAATAAAGAGTTTCAAGGGTGTTTGTAGATAAATTGAAGTCATATTCAATGATCTGTGATAATGCACAAAACGCAAAAAAGATTGAAAGGAAGTAGGCTACAGTTCCTTATTAATACCAGCAGGATGTATGCAACATTCTGTTTAAATCTGTGTTAAATTATCTTATGGCTAATTGTCTTATAATATTTGTTAAAATTGGCTTATATACGGTGAACGGTATTGGCATTGCAGTCTGAATCGATTTTCATTCATTCGTGAAACACTTGCCAGATTTTCCATATAAATAAAACTGCATGCAGCGGAGAGGCGGTTAAGACGCATGGCAGAAATGTTTGCTATCGTGAGCTGGAGTGAACCCGCGTACCAGGACACATATTGTTCAAAACAAAACAATAGAAATTCCACAAGCCCATTAACGGAATCGCACGGAGAATGACGTTGAGCTGAAGGACTGTCCGAGTCGAGGCGAAGTGCAGGCTCGGTCTGTTTTTCATTACAGCGTACAGTATATCGGCCTACGCATCAGTGATAAGCCATATGCGCACAAGCATCTATTAGCTTCATCCAGATAAAAACCCCATTAGCTTTCTCTTACCATAAACGATCGACAGAGAGGAGGGGAGGACCCGCGACTTCCTTCCCCTCTCCGCGCTACATAGACTCATTTGCATAATGAATCAGCGGCCGGTCGGCTTCACTGAAACTGACACCTGAGCCGTGCCAGCGGCGAGGGGCTTGAGTCAACGGCGACTCATTCTGCCACCTCGTCTTCCCGTTCGTGAAGGTCAACAAAAAGGTCGTTTCGTTTCACACACACTGACTAGGGAAAAGAGAACGCAAATCTTCGAAGGCCCATTTTGTACACCATTAAACAGAAAGCGTCATCTTAACGATCAGCTCGGATTGAGCAGCAACCTCAAAGGCCCATTTAGTACACCAGTAAACAGAAAACATCATCTGAAATAACAGCTTGGATTGAGCAGCAGTATCTACAGCTCATTTCGGTTTATGAACGAACCTAAACCAAAAACAAATAAAGACAAGCCACAGGGCCAATGATCTAAAATTTTAATTTGGTTCATGCTTCAATACTCTGCATATACAACAACCAGGATCTAATACCAGGAACGCACACAGTAAATTACTTTAAGCCTTCAGATTTAAAGGTCTTCACATTACACTTTACCTGAAAAACAAGTAGGTAACATTGTCTTATCTCTGCATTTTATTCCATTTTTATGTCATACAAGGATCCTTCAAATTACAGAACAAGGAGGGGTTTTTTAGTAATTACATGTGGAAAATGGCACTGAGACAGGTCCGTGAAAACAAAGTTGCCAACATTTCATGAAAATCATGTGACAAAAATATAGAATATGCCCAAAACATAACCAAAATAATTTCAGGAGACGAAGCATATGACAACAGAATTCAGACAGGAGAAACAAAAGGACGCCCTCGTCCAAAAGACGGTTTGCTCTTTTAAGTTGTTTCCAAAAAAAAAAAAAAATTGAATAAATTCGAACACAGCAAGGAGGATATTTACTTTAAAACTGCATTTCAAAAACAAAACACAAACATGACCGCTATAATACATGAACAATAAAATCCTGGACGAGAAGACTGGCAAATAAACATGAAAAATGACCTGTACTGTCTGGATTCAGTTAAATGACATTAAAAAAAAAACATGAATAAATTCTATATAGGAAAAAAAAAAAGTACTTATATTGAGCACACAATGACAACGCTTATCATTAATCAAGGGTAAATTCACACAGCTCCATATGCAGAGTCTACATTTCGCTGGTCAGAGAACACGGGTGAGGACGGTTCTTTTATTTTTTTCCGTTTTTCCTTCTAAATTGTGTTAAAACTGTTCAAATTTATCGGGCTGACAAGACAGGCAACTCCAGAAAGAACAAAACCAACAGCTGTAATTTTTTTTCCCGCACAATTA
>NC_057945.1:3810904-3813404 GCF_018555375.3 Anguilla rostrata
TGGGAGTCACAGGTCCTGTTTGAGTCTCTGTTTGGGATGGTGGGAGTCTCAGGTCCTGTTTGAGTCTCTGTTTGGGACGGTGGGAGTCTCAGGTCCTGTTTGAGTCTCTGTTTGGGACGGTGGGAGTCACAGGTCCTGTTTGAGTCTCTGTTCGGGACGGTGGGAGTCACAGGTCCTGTTTGAGTCTCTGTTTGGGACGGTGGGGGTCTCAGGTCCTGTTTGAGTCTCTGTTTGGGACGGTGGGAGTCACAGGTCCTGTTTGAGTCTCTGTTTGGGACGGTGGGGGTCTCAGGTCCTGTTTGAGTCTCTGTTTGGGACGGTGGGAGTCACAGGTCCTGTTTGGGACGGTGGGGGTCTCAGGTCCTGTTTGGGACGGTGGGAGTCACAGGTCCTGTTTGAGTCTCTGTTTGGGACGGTGGGAGTCACAGGTCCTGTTTGAGTCTCTGTTTGGGACGGTGGGAGTCACAGGTCCTGTTTGGGACGGTGGGGGTCTCAGGTCCTGTTTGGGACGGTGGGAGTCACAGGTCCTGTTTGAGTCTCTGTTTGGGACGGTGGGAGTCACAGGTCCTGTTTGGGACGGTGGGAGTCTCAGGTCCTGTTTGAGTCTCTGTTTGGGACGGTGGGGGTCTCAGGTCCTGTTTGAGTCTCTGTTTGGGACGGTGGGAGTCACAGGTCCTGTTTGAGTCTCTGTGTGGGACAGTGGGAGTCTGAGGTCCTGTTTGAGTCTCTGTGCAGGACGGTGGGAGTCTGAGGTCCTAATCTGGAAAGTCCGCAGCGCACTCTCCTTCTGAAAAGCCTCGTACTCCGGTAAGTGCACATCTTCTCTCCATATGGCTCCCAGGGGTCAGGGGTCAATTCCATTTCCATTTCTACCTGAAATCGATCTCCTCGCAGTGCATCATGGGTATGTTTTTGTCAACTCGGAAACTGAAATTTCACTTACTTCCCTGAATCAACTAAATTGAAATGGAATTGACCCCCTGACCTCTGACCCCTGATGATGTCAGAGCAGCTGCAAGGGAGTTCTGAGTAGCTGCACGGATTTGAGTCTGTTTCCCGCGGAAGGGTCACAGCGCGTGGAGCGCCTCCCATCCATCGCCGTTCACAGCCATTCCTCGCCTGCTCCTGGGGGGGGGGTGGGAGGTCACAGCAGTTATAGGTCTGCTCCTGGGGGGGAGGTCACAGCAGTTTTAGGTCTGCTCCTGGGGGGGTTGGGGGGGGGGGGGGAGTAGCGTTCACAGCCGTTTACTCCTGGGGGTGGGGGGGGAGCTAGCGACGCGGCGTGGTCGCAGTCAGGGGGCGCCGTCGGCGTCGGGCCCGAAGACGCGGTCGAACTCGGCGAGCATCAGCTCCACGGCCTGGTTCTGGTACAGCATGTTGATCGCCATGTTCCCGCAGTCCCCCTCCGACCTCATCAGCGTGGGACCGAACACGATCCCAATGTTCTGCGTCGTCATGCGGTTCACGTCCGAGTGCTCCATCACTCTGGAGAGAGAGAGAGAGAGAGAGAGAGAGACCGTGGTGACCGATAACAAATCGAGAAAAGCACTGACGATGTACAGACTCGGTGAGCACAGCCTGGCCATAGAGACCGGCCGTCACAGGCAGACCTGGCTGCCCGGAGAGAGGACAGGCTGTGCTCCCACTGCGATCAGGGGGCAGTGGAGACAGAGCTGCACTTCCTCACAGAATGCACAGAATATGAGGACATCGGAAAAAAATGTATTTTCTAAAATTGGAACAACTTCACCTAAATATTAGTATTTGTTAAACAAATAAGTATAGCAATGTCTAATGTTACGTTAGAATAAAAGTTCTTCACACCTTAATTCATGTTAACTGTTTTTTTTAATCATGTCTATATGATTATTTTAGGATGTGTTTCCGGTCATAGTTGTTGCATGCGGTTTCTGTGTTTATGTGTATTATGTGTGTTGCTCAGGCAATATGACTGGGTTGTCCTGCAAATAAATCAAATTGAAATTGAAAACTGAAATTGAGAGAGGGAGAGAGAAAGAGATCGTTCTTGTACTTGGCCATGGAGGCAAATGTTCTCAATATAGTCTCAAGGACAAGCAGTTTGTAGATTTAGCACTGTTGAGCTTGTGTGTTTGTGTGTGTGTGTGTGTGTGTGTGTGTGTGTGTGTGTGTGTGCGTGTGAAAAAATAAATTCATCTTATTAATTATTCTAATGATAACTGTGCATTGGGAACTAATTAATTTACATGAATGAAAATGTTGAAAAATTCTCAGTGATGGACATTCAGCAGTTTCAGAACTGCTATTTAGACAATATTGAATCCCGTATTGTCTCGTTTTAGAGGAAGTTAGAGTGTGTGTGTGTGTGTGTGTTTGCCCAGGAGAGGGAGAATGTGAGTGCGGTTGTTCTTATTTAAACTAAGTTTATTTAAAGTAAGAACCTTTAAGGGTACAATTATATCAGAATTCACTCGTAGTTACAATGTTTAGGAGTGAAAAAAGAGCATGAAGTTTAATGAGG